>NW_017732130.1:189391-191448 GCF_001890085.2 Hipposideros armiger | reverse complement strand
CTGCGACTCACGGCAGCCCAGCTCCAGGTTGAGCTGTTGTTCAGCATCTTAGCTGTAGAGGGCAGTGTCACTGGCCCTCATATGTGGGATCCGAACCAAGGCCCTCTGGCGTCCCAAGCCAGCTCTTAACCAACGTGTCACTGGGCTGGCCCCTCATTTTAATATTTTTAAACTTCCCATCTTTTCTATTGTTCTATGCCTATTGAGTGAGTTGTTGGTCGTTTGTTTTATTCATTTGTAGTTAAGACAAAATGTGGTGAGTCTTATGGCAAGGCATGCTAGGATGGGGCTAGAAGATTTTTAATACTGCAAATGAAGCATCTTAATGTTTACCATAATCTCACCTCAGAATTTGGGCCAGTTTTCATTTGTATTTTTAAGGGCAAATTAAAGTATAAAAGGGACATATCCCAAGCGGAGTGTGATTATCTCATTTATCACATAAGAGTGTTACTTTCTCTTTTCTTTCTCCTCAGAAACATAGAATCACACACACTGAAAGATATCCAGAAATAACTCACCAGGTGAGTGTCGAGAGTGAAGACGTTTTAGATCTTGTTGAGGTGTCTGAACTGCTAGGACCATATAAGTGGGCAAATACCTAGAAATGGCATTGCCTGAAAGCCAAGACCACTGGTGTAAAGAAGACATTGTACAGCTACTGGAGTGCATGGAGAATAACCTTCCATCCAATGACAGTCACACATTCAAAACAACCCAGTCACAGATGGCCTGGGAAAAAGTGGCTTTTAAAGATTATTCTGGAGAAATGTGCAAACTCAAATGGTTAGAGATTTCTTATAGCTTGAGAAAGATTCGCACTTTGAAGGAATTAGTCCTGGAAGCTAAGGAACGTGTTAAAAATTCCTACAAAAGAAAAAAACGCAAGAAACATCCAGACTTGCCTAAGAAGCCCCTGACATCTTACCTCCGTTTCTTCAAGGAGAAGAGGCTCCAGTGCTCCCAAAAACACCCTGAGCTGAACAACCAGGAGCTGACCAAGGTCCTGTCTAAGGAATACAAGGCGCTCCCAGAGCAGATGAAGCTGAAATATATTCAAGATTTCCAGAAGGAGAAACAGGAGTTTGAGGAGAAATTGGCTCAGTTCAGGAAAGACCACCCTGATGTAGTCCAGAATTCCAAGAAATCTGTCATCTCTAAGAGGAGTCCACCCAAAGCCCAAAAGAAATTTCAGGGAAATGTAAGAGAAGTGAAGTCTCCCCCAGAAAACTATCTTTCTGAGAAGATGGAATTCTCTGGAGAGCCCAAGAAGCCCCCAATGAACGAATACCACAAGTTCTACCAGGATTTGTGGTCAAGCCAGGAGCTGCAAGACTTGCCCCTGAGGGAGCGCATGGTGGAGATTGGCAGACGCTGGCAGCGCGTCCCGCAGAGCCAGAAGGGACAATATAAGAAGCAGGCTGAGGAGCTGCAGGCACAGTACAAGGTGGACCTGGCTCACTGGCTCAGGAGTCTGTCTCCTGAAGAATATGCTGTGTACAGAGAGAGAACCTATACCAAGCGTGAGAACATGAACATGAACGGAGGCCCGCATCCCAAGATCAGACGGACAGACCTGCAGGCTCCATCAGCAAGGAGTCTGCAAGAAGGGCTTGGACAGGAGCAGGGCCTGCAGGCTCCTGAGACAGAATCGTCAGAGGCTATTGGGAGCCATTCTCATTTCTCACAGGGATCAGAAGAAGACAAGGAAGATGGGGGAAAGGTAGAAGGCAGGAGCTCCTTGGACTCCTGCAATGGAGATGAAGATGAAGAAAGTGAGCCTGAGGATGGTGGCTCTGACTCATCTTCCCCAGGGGACACTTATGACTCAGACTCCGACTGAGCTTTGATCACACCCTGAAGGGTGGGGCAGAGAACTTCCCAACAAAAGTATATGGCATCTATGTCACATTGAAGTGCTCTTCTTCTTGTCCCTTTTCCGTTTCCTTATTTTTTTTCTTTCCCTCCTCAAAACAAAAAAGGACTTGTTGCAAAGAAGGGATATTGGGCAGTACTTTCTGGCTCTCCTCCATCCCCCAAATCCCCCCCCCCCATCC
>NW_017732130.1:63075-188716 GCF_001890085.2 Hipposideros armiger | reverse complement strand
ACACACACACACACACACACACACACACACACACACACATACATCTACTGATCACTGATCTGTCTGTGAATTCATTCATGTACTGTACCATACTGCTTTAATTATTTTGAATTACTGATATATTGAGAGTCTGTTTAAAGCCAGTGTTACCTCATTATTACTTCGCTTTTCTAAGCATTCCTATTTTCATTTTTTGTTCTTATGGACATTAATTGCATAAGTACGTGTATCCTTTATATATGAAAACAATGGTGATTTGAGAGTTTGTCTTATTCATTGATGTCTTAGTAAAATATTTCATTATGTTTTTATAAGCATACAATTAAAGTATCAGAAAAACGACATGTAAAATGTCCACACCTCTGCTTGTGAGTCATGCTTTTAAATGATACATTTTCAAATTCATTCGGTAGCTACTGTTTTGTAAGCCTTGTCCTAGTTGCATAGGGTACAGAGATGAACATTACAACTCCTGACTTTTTCACTCACAATCTAGCCTGCAGGAAGGGCCAGTAAGTGTAATCACAAAGGGCAGAAAAGCACCAATACTGGACAAATATAGGCTAAAATTCTAAATTTTCTATTACAATAAGATGGCATTGATTAAAATAATAATCTCATCCATTTCATCATCTAATACATTATAAACTGGGAATAAAATTACAATCATATAGTATGTAAATGAATATTAGATTTAGTGCTTATAAATGTCTGGCTCATAGTTGATTCATACACACACACAAACGGTAAATTGATTTCTTCCTGCCAAATCTAAAATTATGGGTTAATTGAAAGAACCCGCGAGAGGAGTGAGCAGGCCCTGCTAATTAATCGCCACACAGCTTTTCTCCCGTTTGCCTTAGAAATGGAATTGAAGTCAGGAACCTAGCAACTCAGCCCCAGAGGCATTTCCGGCTTTTTGGCTGCAGGATCCAGACGCTCCATTTAATTAGACCTGGACTTGCAGAACCTTCCCCGCCGGGACTTTTCAGCCTCTTCACCTCGAAAAGGAACAGCGCTAGGCAAACACAAGAGAAGCGGATGCCACTGTTTCCACCGTGCAGGATTCTCACTCCCTTCCTTACTCACAGCTGCGCTTTCACCTAAGTGCACGGGTTCACTAGCCCTTTGGGGCGTCAGCCCCTCCGAGTGATCTGCCGGGTCTGTCCAGACACAGAGTCGACCCGGGCTCCGATGGCAGGCTCGAGGGAGATTATGCTGAGCATGGCAAGTGGAAGAAGAGCGGTTCTGGGACCCCCCCTGCCGCTCCCTCCCGGCCCGCACTCCGCCCAGGACCTCAGGGCTGTGCTGGCCTCGTTATCCGACCAGCGCCGAGTTAAGGACTCTGGCCCTCAAGGAGTCAACTCCGGAGAAAAGCACCAGGCGCTGTCAAATTTGAGCGCCTGTGGAGCCAGGGATCCCAGATCTCAGTCTCAGAAGTCTGCAGGGTCCCTGTCTGGATGGAGAATCTCCACAGAACAGAACTGCAGTTCAAATTTACATTTGCCTGAGAAAATAATCATGTAAATTAGGCCGTCTGCCCTTGAGTCTGAGCCTGAGCATCCAAGGACCCCGCGGACGCCGCAGACAGATCCCTCCGGCCTCTGTGAGGACGCTGGAACCTCTTCCCTTCTGAGTCCAGTCTCTTAAGGAGCTGCCAGGGTTCCTTGGCACTGCCAGTCCCTTCCTCACACCCCGCGTTTTGTAAGCACCTGGAGAACCGATCATTTTACACCCTGAAGTCTTTTCTGGTCCCTGGGCCATGGCTGCTCCTGGAAACTTTCCAGGGCTAATGGAGCCTAACTAAGGTTTTTCCTCAGACCTCTTGCAGCCAGCCCTTGGGACGTGGGAGTTCTTTTGTCCCACAAGTTCCTGACAGCTGGTGTCTGATGTGTAGTCACTAGAAAAGCTGGTTTCTCTGTACCTGTCATCCACGTGTTAACTCAGCGCTGCCCAGCACCCTCAATGAAACGGGGACTTCTCTGGTTTGCTCCAAGAAGACCAGAAAGTGTAAGGGACCCAGGCCCAGAACCTAGGCTAGGGCCCCCGCCCAAAGGAATTTAAAAAGCTCCTGCTTCAGCAAAAGTTAGCAAAGTATCTTGTCAAGAGACTAGGAAAAGATAAGCTAGGTATGCTTTATAGCTTACTTATTAGGGAAAAGATAAGTTGGGTAGCTTGTTAGGAAAAAATAAACAAGTCATGTTTTATAGCCCGTCAAGAAGATAAGCAAGTTATATATTAGCTCGTTAAAAATAATAATAACCTGTGTTTTATAGTTTGTTAAAATAAGATAAACTAACCATTTTTTTCCTTTTTACACACTAACTGCTTTTTTTTGCTTCTGTATCCAGCTTCAGCTATATATTCCTTACCCACCAGGATTAACGGCTGGGCTCCCCCTTTGAGAGAGACAGCCCCAGGTCTGGTCATAGACTCTTTGGAACGAAAATTCTTTTATACAAGTTTTGTTTAGGAGCCTTAAACCTAACAAAAGCACCCATTATCCATCTAGGCATTGAGTTGAATTTGTTGGAGCAGGGCTTCCTCTAGGAGAAGCTAGATGCTGGAACCAAGGGCAGTATCTAACCTCCCACTTGAACCTGGCCACCACCTGCCCTGACTGCAAGGCTCATTACCCCTGAGCCAGATTTCAGAGGTGCATGTTCCCTTCTGTGGATCCGATGGGATCCAGGGACCAACTCTACATTTATATATTCAATATTTTCCCATAGATCCCATGTACGTATATTTAAAGGAAATCAAGGCGGCACTAAGTTAGCTATCTTGGGTACTGGTATCCCTGACACGTGTGGTGGGTCAGGCTCCTGACCTGTCCCTTACTGTGGGTGTCCAGAGTAAAGAAAAGGTCTGAGAGGAGAAGAGAAGGAGCATGAGAGCAAACTACAAATGAGGGAGCTATCAGCCACATTACCAAAGCTCACGACACCCCTTTCAAAATCCAGGAACATGCCAACGTAGCCTACCGGCCGTTCTACATACTGAGGTAACAGTGGGGAGCAGGTAAAGAGACTGCACCTATCGTCCTCTCAGACACACAAAAGGAGAAACATTCCCTCTGCGCTAAGCACCATGTCATCCCTCCCTGCCCAAGAGTCATTACAAAATCCAATGACCCAGTTACAACAGCTCGACACATCCACTTCCCAGTAATGTTGGTCAGAAAGAAATGGCTGGTCTCCCCAGGCAAGAAAATATCTTCTTGTGGTCTTGGCCTTATCAGGAGGGTCAGGACTAAAAAGCAGACTCCTCAGGCCTTCAAACAGGGGGATGTGACCAGTGACTCTTTCATGATCCAAGGAAATATGCACTGCAGGAAGAAAGAAAAATCACATTAACAAATAGTGATGCAAATTACTGATAAACATGGGCGTTCATAGTGTCTAGGTGTGCTAGCCATAACTAGAAACATGAGCCAGGGTGATGACAGAACTCTAGAACACCACACTTGTACGAGGTCTACTGGTCTGTTTCAAAACAAGCTAAACTTTACCAGCCAAAATGGGGAAATTCATGAATTTCCTTGAGATATACAAAGAAGAGGGACATTGCTAAGCTGCCTGTTATTTTCTCAACATTTGAAATTGGGAGATCATTAAGAATTTACAGTTAGGCATGAATGTAGCATGCCCACCTACTTAGAAAATGTAAAATCATTATTGTTGTTATTCCATAAGTGATCACTTTGCCTCAGATTTAAGCGTATGTCAATAAACAGTGCAAAGGCAAACTTAAGTGAAAAAAAAGTATATGGTTTTCTTCAGAAGTGGTTTGTATCTTTGTGAGAATTTTCTGCCAGCGTTGTCTATAAAGAACAAAAGGCATAAATCGGGAAAAATTAGCTGTCAGCTTACCTTATGGATGTTGTCTATAAACATTCATTTTATGTTTTTAACACAACTCATCATGCAAAGTATCTTTGTATTATGTGAATAAAGCATGCTCTCTGTAAGGTGCATTTATTAAAAAAAATTTAAAACAGAAGTTCAAGCTCTCTAAGAACCTCAGCCTCACATACCTAAACTTTGCAATGTGCTGAATGCTTGTGCAGGGTCACATTATGTGAACAGTTAGCTCTATACCTCGGCATGCTTCAGGCCATCAAATACCTTTTCCTGTTGTTTACTTCCAGATAGCTTACCACATTCATTTGTATTTGGCTTCTCTCCAGATGTGTTTGTGAGTTTTTTCAACACATATCATTTTCCATAAAGGAAATTTGGTTATAAATGTTCCCAGAAAGAAACCATCGATGGAGCAATGGGGAAAGGTTGCCCATAGGACACTACCAGAGGAGAATGTACAGTAGTTCCACCGAAGGGCTGCCCGTTGCCTCAGGGTTGGCTGAGCCTGTCTATCAGTCCAGCGATGGGCCATGAACTGAGCTGCTGGTCCACAGGTTGTGGCATGTCCAGCTGCACTGACTCACTCCTGCAAAAAAGGATGCTTAGTCACTCTTGCTGAGCCCACAATGATTGCATCTATGTTTCAAAGAGGATGCTTTGTGAAAATTCTCAGAATTAGGATCAGGGGTTATGGATGTAATTCTGCAAACTAGAGAATGCATCAAATATCAATTTATGTTATGAAAATCAAATTAGCTCTAACGCCACCTCCTAACACTTCAATCTTAGTAGACAATTTAAATCAACCATGGCTGTTCCTCTCAGACAATCACAGGGCTATGCACAAATGGCCTGAAATTGAGGACATTCCAGATGGGCAGTTTGATTTTTCTTCCACACGAGTCACTGAAATGCTCAGTACCTACATAACCACAGCTAGTAACTGAGAACCTTCATTTGGGCAGGGATTCTGCTTCCTGGGGCCAAGCTACACTAAGTGCACCACACAGCCTTTCCATTTGAAGTTACTGCCTCCCATGTGTGACACCTGGAAGCCCCAAACCCTTGATGACCCTCCCTTATGCCTCTTCTCTCCCCGCTCCTTCTTTATGCTCCTCGGAAGCACCGATTTCTCCCACATAATCCTGCCTTGACTTCGGGCCATATGCTCAATGTGTGTTTACATTTCTAGGAATTAAAATCAGGAGTGGTAGATGTCTTCATGTAACTTTGCACAGAGCCCTGTAAATATCACCCCTGCCTGATTTCCACCTTAGACAAACAACATAACCCTTTGAAAACCTTTTGAGAAATGCACAAATAAATATACATATTATAAAAGAAGTTATGTTATCATAATAAATGATACTCCCATGTCAGTATCAATAGTCTGACAAGTGTTACAATCTCAAACCTTTAATATAGGCGCAAACATACCTTTTCAACAGGTTTTCAAAATGCTGTAAAGAGAAAAAAAGAAAAGATAAAGGTTTAGTATATATCTCCAGTTTCATAGTGCAGATGTCATTTTCTATTCCCAAGTGGGCGGTGGGAGGAGGGGTTGGGGTGGGGGCTAAAATTTCAGCAAATTGTATCACATACATGAAAACAGAAAGAGAAAATGAATTGCATTGATTCCCAGATTTCTTACGTTGCCAGGGGCAGATACAATCCATCTATCTTCAAACAGTCTTCTCTGTTGTGGTAGTTCAGTAATTGAATGTATATTAGGAGAATTTTATGAGGAACAATTCTCTTGGATTGTTTTTCACCAAAGTTCTCACAAACCTTTGCTATTTTGTGTATGGCAAGAATGACCTTGGCCATCAGCATTACCCAGACAGGCAAAGCCCTGCTCAAAGCTTCAGGAAGCATCATCCCACACACATGTTGGAAGGGAGGGAGAATATGGACAGATCCAAGCAGCACCGTGAGTGACTCCACTCCGCAGCCCTCACCTGGAGCAGTTCCTTGTCTGGCTTACGGCAGATTTCCATGCATTCCTCATACACTTCTCTTAGGTGTGTCCTCTTTAGACACATGCTGTCTTTACTTTCCTTCAGTTGTTGAAAAATCTCTTTGCTTTCCTCTTTTATTCTCTCTAAATAACATTTCTTTTCTGTGTAGAGCAGTAGATTCACCTTTCAATACTCAGCACGAATCATCCTCTTTCGTAGGTTCACATTATCCTGAAGGGACAATGCATTGATTAGATCACATATTCAACCTGATTTTATCCATATCTTATCTATTATTGGTCATTTGACACAGCGATTTGGTACATTCATTGACAACGGAATCTTAGGAACATCTTCCTTTTTTCTGTTTGTTTCCTACTCATGTTTATTTTATTGCACCAGAAGTGAAAACTTTGACTCTACTTTCCTTCAAATATTGATGTTAAAACTCTGTGACTTAATTGTCTTACATTTAATATTCTAAGAACACTTATTACCAGAACCATTTAGTCTCTTATTTTCAGATACTTTACCTATACACTGACTTTTTGCTTTCAGGAAATAATACCAACTATTGCTTCAGAGAATAACGTAAGACCTTTCTAAAATGTTTACTTCCAGGTCCACAAACTGCATACAAACCACAACTTTGTGTGTATGAGTGCAGCTTGGCTCTTCCTGTCCAAGGCTATGCACCCCACTTCTTAGCTAACTTCCACACTCTCCTTAGAAATGTTGGTCAACAGACAACCACCCTCCAGTATTAATTCCCTCCTTCTCACTTTCTTTTCTTTCCTCTCAACTTTTAAGATGATTTACTAACATTGTTTGGAAAGCAAAATAGTCCTCCTTGACCCAAGGTCTTCATTTTGCTTTTGTGCTGTATTTTACCTCCAACAAAGCAGATTTCTTGATCACAAGTGTGTATTCACTGTACTCATTTATGAAACTCTCAATCCTTCATCAGATCAATGAAATGTTTTTCATTCCTAAAGCTTTAATGAAACCACACACTTCCTCTCAACAAGAACCCCCTTTGCTGAGTTCTTTAATTTTTTTTTATATACCTGTTACTAAGTTCTGCATATTTCACCAATTCTTTCTTATATAAAAGTCACATATCCTGGGCTTCAGGTGAATTCTTGTCTCAGTTTCCCTCTAACAATTCACTTCTACCATTTCCTCTTTCCCATCTGGACTCATTAATACAGGGCTTCCTCAAGTTATCTTTCCATGTGAAAATTTATTCTTTTCTTTCTAACAACTCTCATGTGCTTCCATCTATCCCAATGCCTAGATTATGCTGACAATCATGTCCCTACTCAGGTCAAATCATTCACATAAGTTCCAGTCTCATTCATCCAATTGCCTGTTGCGTACTTCTGCTAAGATACTCAGCAGAATTTAAAGTGCAGCATTTCTCAAACTAAATTTATCTTAACCAAGACGAGGTTTACCTCTTCCCTTTTCTATCCTCAATGATGCTCCAATTACAAAACATAACCAGTTTCAGTTTTTTTGAAATTTAACCTTTTAACACTTCACAAATCTCATTTTTCTTACATTTACCTACCATAAAGGCTATCCCCTGAGTCCCTTTACTTCCCATTATTAATTTATTCCTGACCTACCATTTAAAGATTCCTCAGCTGTCCCTACTTGCTTACTTGAGTTTTATTTTGAAATCTTCCAAACAATATTCTCTCTAAACAGCAATCTGAGTGAACTTTCCAAAAAAGTATTGTGATCCTATTTCTTCTTTGCTTAAACTCCTTCAGAAGCTTTCACTTGGAGTCAATATATTGGGTTGTCGGAAAAGTCATGAAGTATTTTTTCTATGTTTTTCATTGCAAAAATGCATCATGACTTTTCCAACAACTCAATAGTTGAATTTCTTAGTATATATTAGATGACTCTTCAGCAATATGACACCTAATCATGCCTGTGTCTTAATTAATGTTCCACTTGGATCCTTCTCTTCATTACAGCTGTCATATCAAACATTAGTGTTCCAAATAAGCTTTTGGTTCATCTTATATGCAGTTACATCCACTTGGCATGCGTACCTCAACTGTATTTCTCATAAATAAGTCACCCTCAACTTTTAAGTCTGACATCAAATTTTACTTTCCCTCGTTCTCCTTTATATCAGCGTCTTCACAATGGAAAACGCAAGGCAAGTGTGGTGTGGGAAATAATAAGTTTAGTTTGAGAGGTGTTGAGTTTAGTTATCTCTTCCTAAAAAGCTATTTCTTCAAAGAGACATGTACCTCGATTTCTGACCTCATGCTGGTGGCTGCCCTAATGTGATCTTCCATAGTGAGTCTTTTCTGACCACATTTAAAAAATTCAATTTTGTCAGCACTACTTTCCTTACTTCCCTTTCTTGCTGTAGACTTTTTCTCAAAGGCATTTATTAC
This sequence comes from Hipposideros armiger, assembly GCF_001890085.2. Lineage (NCBI taxonomy): Eukaryota > Metazoa > Chordata > Mammalia > Chiroptera > Hipposideridae > Hipposideros > Hipposideros armiger. The sequence goes on along the minus strand of NW_017732130.1, from coordinate 180,475 downwards.
AATGGATCATGCTATACGTTTTGTATTTTGACTTGTTAATTGTCTTTCTGCCCCACTACTTCAGAAGCTCCTTGAATGCAAGGAAATTTGTTCCTTTTGTCTACTTCTATATTGGCTTAGAACAGAAATAAGACACAGCAAGCACTCCATATTTTGAGGAAAAAATTTGTAAGTTATGTCCTTAAGGATATCACCTTGAGTTAATTAAGATAGATTTGTTCTAGCTCTTTGTCATTCACACAGCCCTGTTTTGATTCCTTCGTTAGTGCTGAGAAGTGTCTTTAATATTGTTTATACATTTCTCTCAGGAAATCTTTACTTCTTCACTAATGTGAGTGTACTTTTTGTTCACCTCTCCTACTGGTGGTGTTGAATTCATGTTTGTGAATCAACATGTGATAGATCCAATTCCTCAGCCATGCATTTGGGGTCACACTTGGAACTGACCTCCACATTTCCAGTCTTGCGTCTCAGCCCTGCCTCTTATGATACACGTGTTAACAACATAAACTTCGTAGAATCCCCACTTCTTCATGCTTCCTGTTTCTAGTCTTCAGCTCTCTCAGTTACCTCCTGATATGCCTATGGATTTCCAATTTCCAATTGTCCTTTACCATCACATAGTCAGTGAATATCTTCCTGAACATTCCTGGATTTCTTTGCTTTGGATAAACCCTGTGTTTATCTCATCCACTAATTATCGTATCCCATGCTGATAGTGATTTTTCTATAGTCATTGCAGTGTTATAGTGTTATCCAGGAAATAAAATCTTTTAGCTATATACTTTTATTTTAGTTAGCTATCCTAACAAAGGAACATATTTCTCTGTGCATGATTAGAGGGAACAGTTTTGCTATTAATCAGTCACTTCTAGGAGACCATGAACATAATTTTAGCTTCAATTCTTAGGATATAATCACTGTGTGCACCAAGCTGGTGCTGATGGAAGCAGAATCTCCTGCTTAACTCCCATGTTGTGATTTTGCTGGTCTGTCTATTTAGATTTCTTTGATTTTCTTGTGTCTTTTCACACACACACACCTCATTGCTCCAGGAGTCTTTGCTGCAAAGAAAAAAGAAAAAGAAAGCTGATAGTGAAATATTCTGATCCTACCCAAGAGAGGGGCCAGAAATGTAAGATCAATGATGCCTTAGGAGGGTAAAGAGCCAGTGCATTTCTATTGTTAAGTTTCGTTGTCAAGTATGAGGGACTTTTATAACCATAGACAAAAGCTATAGTTGGAAAGGATGTTTCACAATGGAGGAAACTGGCCCTCAAATAAATGTCATCTGATCAGTTTTCATTAAGTAAATCCTGTCTCAGATTTTGGGCTTCCTATTGGTAGTTTTTACCTCTTACTGTGCTGTTAGTTTAGCTAGAAGACAGTGTTTCCAAATAGACACCATTAGATTAGGCTTTTTTCCATCATGGTTAAAATGGCCCATAATCATCACTGAAATTCACAAATCTGTCCACCCCGGTTTTACACTGAATTATCACAGTTCCAACCATGATCCCCATCATCATCACCATCAACTCGAGTTGTAAGGGTTTAAAGTGTAAAAATGTAAGAACTCTAAGATTGAGAACATCCCTTTTTCCATAATTTATCTTAGTGCCTTGCACATAATGCTAGTTAAGATCTGCATGATATGTGATGAATGAATAATTATCTTCCCTCTCCTTTTCATAATCTCTCTGATAGACAGTCTCCTGGATTCAAACTTCTCTCACGGCCGTTACTTACTCGATATTCTTCAGCGACCCAATCAGTGGCACAATGCCTGTGAGCCATATGCTCCTTAGACTCACTGCAGAGCACACAGAGCACGTCTTGGTGACCTCACAGAAGAAGCTCTTTGTCTGCATGTGAACCTCACACATCTGTTCTGCAGAGCTCGGTAAGTGGAAGGCTCTTGCCTGTCTGGCAAGGAATGTCTGTGTCTTCAAAACAATGTTGGTTTTAAAGTTTATTTGAAGTGATGTTTCTCTGCACACAAGGCAACGAGGAGCATGTGGGGCTTCCTCCTAGGAGATACAGAGACAAGACATACAAAAGCTGTACCCACAGCCTATAGGGACATGGCCTAGGAAATAATTCTTGCATATAGAGCAGGTGAATTCATTCTGGATGATGTTGGAATCCATGTTTCTGAGGAGAAAAAAGGGAAAATTATTTCATTATGGGCCTTGAAAGAAGTGCATTTTCTAAACCATTACAAACACTCAGGGGCATGAGAAGTATTATTTACTTCCTGCCCACACAGCTACACAGGTGTATATAGCAGGACATGTAGGCATTGCTTGTAACAGAAAGAGAATGTTGAGGAATAGAACCCTCATGATCTTCAACTAGCGTATCGATAAAGCCTTCCCCTCAGGGTCCAGCTCCCAACCACAACTCCAATTTCATATATGCCCTTTTTTCTCCACAGACCTGGGAATCAGAAGTTCAGATTTGATCCCCAGCCAAAGACTGGGCCATATTTCTCCTAAAATAATGATCCTTATTCTTTTCTCAGTGATTAAATGTGAAAACCATTGTGTAAAACAGTGTCACCCCAAGGATTATTTTTTTAAACTCATTTTATTATCATCAAGTAATATATTAAATTATTTAAACTAAAAAAAATGCTTTTAGTTACCATAAATTGTGACTCGATAGGTTACTTTTATCTTCCCTAGTCTGAGAACTTGAATGGGAGGGGCCGCATATTTGTAATACTGAAAACTTATTTTTGTTCCAAAATAGATACAAAGTAAATAGTTGCTTTATGGAACTGTTATAAAATCAGGTTTAAGACACATCTTTGAAAAATGGGAAGCAATGAGGTAACAATACCCACAGATATTTATCAATAAAAATTTGTGAGGATGTTTATAGACTTCTGACTGACGGCGAAACATTTTGATACAGAACACAAATCCATTTACTCAAACATGTCTAAAATGATGAGGTAATTTGAGGGACAGGAAGGAAATTGAGATTAGCCAGGTGTAGAATGGGTGGGAGACTGGCTAAGAATTTACGGTGAATATAATTGTTTCTTAATTGATAACACAATGATAACATTATGATGATAATAGAAGCTAATACTTATTGTACACCCATTCTAGGCTTTGGATTAAGCCCTCTTTTTAAGTTTAAAGTAATGACATCATTTCTACTACTAAATTCCTTGGAAACAACCTAAACAAAAAGACATATGGATAAAAGTTTCTATTTTTAAGAGAAGATACCAGAAATTGCTTTGATGTAGATGGAGTACTCTACATGTAACGTTAATGGATTTTTCCATTTTTGTTCACTAAGTAATTGTGTTCTATACAGTTCAAGGATTAAGTGCTCATCTCTTGGTAGCAGTCAACTTCAGAGGTCTCCACAGCCCAGCCAACTGCGAAGTGTCCTGGAGTAAAATGAACTGGGTTCTTTGCATGAGATTTTATAGTTACTGTGATGATCCACACCCATTTCCTCCAACTGATTAAGTTATAAACCTTTGAAAAAGTGTTGGTGTACATGATTGGATTTTTGCAGAGTGGAAATGATTGATGCCAGTGATTGAATTGAAGCCTCTTTAAACCTATTTAATCAAACTGCCACATCCAATCTCTAGGAAGAAACCTTGCCTGGATTTAACCTATGTAATCCATTCACTTGTTTTTAAAATAAGTGAACCCCCCAAATACGAACTTCACATCTGCTTTTAAGAACCTATCTTTTAATCCTAATTGCATCAACCCATTACTACCTATTATATTTGATTATCTGCCTGAATCTGCATGTATTTTTTTTCTTGATATTTCTTGAGAAAGAGAAGTCATCACCATTCCATTTATCAACCCAGTGAAGTCAAGCTCCTGCCCCATAATGCCACATACTGCTCTGGCAAAGACGGCCTCTTACCCTTTTATGGGTCTTGTCAACTTCACCTGAACTAAAATTCTCTGAAATGCTATATTTTCCATTAAGTCTACCATGAAACTCTTCCCACTAAGTTTTTTGTTTGTTTGTTAGTTTTTTTCTTTTCTTTTTGGTAACACACTACTGCATCTTTTTAAAACTGCACACACAACAGCTTTGCCAGTTATATTTTAAGACTATGTTGCCTTTCTTATTAATTATAATATTTCTTACTATTCTGCATATTCTGTCATACCCTCTCACTGCATTCAGTGCACATGCATAATTTAAAGATTTATGAAGTTTTGTGGGTTTAATTGTCACATAGTAGTTACATTCTACGTGATTGGGCAGTAAAGGGAATCAGCCATTTTAGTGAGGAAATAATATCATTTCTGATAAGTTTAGGGAAACTGTCTCCTAAGGTTTTCTTTATCTTGGCTGGGTTTGTATCCTATTCAGTCTCTTAAACACATTTTACATTTAGTCGGTGATGGATCATGGTGTATCACCCAAGGAAGAACCCTAGAAAGGAAAATTCAAAACACTCTATTTCCACCACATCCAATGACCAGTCATCATAAATCTTTTCTTCTCATTTCCAGCCATGGCTAGAAAAGTGAACTGCACGAGTCCTCATTATCCATTTTCCTTTTCTGAGGTTTCAGTTCCCCATGGTCATGGCAATCCAAATATAATAAATAAAAAATTCAAGATATAAACAATTCATCAGTTTTAAATTTTGTGCTGTTCTGAGTACCATGACAAAATTTCTCACCATCCTGCTCTGTGCTCCCAGGGACCTGAATGACCCCTTTGTCCAGCCTAGCCATGTTCTATACACGACCCGCCCGTTGGTCACTTAGCTTCCTCTTTTCAGACCCAATATCTCAGTGCTTTTGTTCAGGTTACCCTTGTTTTATTAACAATGACCCAAAGCACAAAACTGGTGATGCTGGCATTTCAGATATGCCAAAGAGAAACTGGAAAGTGTTTCCTTTAAGTGACAAGGTGAAAGTGTGTGACTTAATAAGGGGAGAAACAAAGTCATATGGTGAGGTTGCTAAGATCTACAGTAAGGATAAACCTTCTATTTGTGAAATTGTGAAGATGGAAAATAAATTAGTGCTGGTTTTACAGTGGCACCTCAAACTGCAAAGTTATGTCCATGGTGCATGATAAAGGCTTAATTAAGGCAGAAAAGGCAGTAACTTGTGGGAGGAACACATGAAGAGAACACAGCAAGTCCTCACTTCATCAGGAAATATTGCATTGATTGATGAATAGAATAAAACCTTAGTATTTCTGGTTTAGTCAACTCTCTTCACTTCCTTGATATTTGTAGGAAACTGGCCTGGATTTATTTCTTGAGTAATTGAAAATATATTATGACAAAAAAGTCCTGTAGCGAATGTCTTTCTAAAGCCAATATTTATAACTTTTTTCCTGAAATTTTAGGTGCTTACTTGTCTTATTTTATCACAGGCAGAAATACTGCACGTTTTCCTTTCTGAACTACTTAAAATTCATTTATTGTATAATAAAGTCTGTTATGCCTCCTGGCCTCTGAATACCCCAGACTATTTTTCTTCAGTATCAATTTTCTTACCTTTCATTTTACGTAATCCTTTATTATCTACTCTTCTACAAACCCAGGGTTTTTTTCTTGAAACCCTGTTCAATAGGAATGTTGTGGGAAACAGAGACTGTTATGAAAAAGGAATATTGGCAATTTATGTGGAGAGTTTCTGTCTTATCCTTACTGGAAGTATTTTTTTTTCCTGTCATTATGTCTAATTTGGGGGGACAATGTTGACTCTGCCTTTTCTTTGTACATTGGAGGTCCGTTGTTAGCTCTTTTTTAATGTTTACAAATCAGCCCAGCACACTGGACATGAGTGTCAGGGCCGAAGCATATCTTGAGAGCCCTCCAGTTTTTCTCTTTCTCTGCCTCTTGCTTCGCTCTGCCCCACAGCAGCTCACACAGGACAGGGCATGGAGCCAATTCACAAGTTTGCTTTCAACTGCCCAGATATTAATTGAGGACACTCTGCTCTTAATAAATAAAAATGTTTGGCTCAAAACCATCTATCTGGACTATGTACAAAGTCTAGTGGCCCCCCTAACATTTCTGGAATTCTGAGGAAGTCTGTCCTCTGGGTCACATAAGCTTCTGACCTTCCTCCTCAGTATCAATTGCAGTTCTGAATCCATAGATTCGAGTCAGCTGCCAACTATTGAAGTCATGTAGATTCAGAGACAAAATTACCCCTTTATTTAAGTTCAAAAATAAAAGTCACACAAAAGTGTCTCTTACATATTTCTCCCAAGACTTTTACAGATGTTCCTTACAATAATTCCTGCTTCAGGAAAGGGCCTGATCTCCCCAAACAACATGTCCCTGAATGCCTAGGAATTTTAACACGGTTTCTGGCTCTTACAAACCTCATGACCCTCAAATTTTCAAATCATGTTATATCACAGTCCAGAGAACATCCACCTATAAAAAGAAGCAGTCGGTGTAAAAAATGGTAACCTAAAAGTACTGAGTGACAGAAAATTGGTTTTCCAGGGCACTTTTCTTCCCTGGATTTCACCCCAGGACCAGGAAGGCCCCAATCTCTGAACAACACAGCAGGAGCTCACAGAAAAACTTTAGGAGACCCTGTCTTTCCAGCCGCAGGATCAGGAAAGAGGCCCCTACAAACAGGGAAGTGTGGGGGGAAAGTCCCATGTTTTCTTGCTTTCTCTCCCAACCCTGGGCCAGACCTAGTGACAAAGAGCATTGTGTGGCCACAGTAAAATGCAGAGTGGTGATGGCATGGGTTCCTATGGCCCTGTGAGAGCCTTTTCTTCAGTCTGGAGGAACTGGGAAAGGGGGCGCCTTTGGTTGGGTCCAAGGGTTGGATGCCAGGCCTTGAAGGAAGACGGGGTCAGGAAGCACTAGGATCTTGCTGATCACTACCCTGCGTCATCTGAGGTCCCCCCAGGTTTCTGATTCTCCCCTCCATTCAGTCGCTGAGGAGCCCCCTTCCTATTTGCATCCTGATTTGTATCCAGTACTTAATACAGAAACACAATACGTATCAATTGGAAATAAGTTAACAAATATCTGTATTCCTTCCTCCTTTAAGAAATGAAATATCACCCTTACCTCTAAAGCCCAGTGTGTGCCCTCCTTACATAGTTTCCTTGGCTCGCAGAGGGACAACGGCGTACAACTTGTAGTTTCACATGCTTGCTTCACTTTCTAATTTACCATCTGTGTCTGTAACTGTCAACAATATATAGTATAATTTTGAAATACAGAATATCTGTTTTACTGAGTTGTTTTTTAACATGGAATTTCTGAGATTTATCCAGTGTTCCATGTAACTGTACTTAATCCATTTTCACTCTGTTATATCTTCTATCACAGAAATGTGCTTCAATTTATTTATCCATTCCACCATTGATGCGATTCAGATTCATTCTAGAGTCTTTTAGTTATTGTTTTTGTGACTTTCAATAGTGTTATGACCGCTTTTTCACCCGATGCACACAAATCTGCCCTAATCTAGACTGTTCATGCAGGAGTGTATTGTGCACAACTTCAGTTTTACTAGAGATTAGTTTTCAACAGAATTGTACCAACATACATTTCCAGAGCTTGGAATATTTCAAGTTGCTCCATGTCATTATCAAAACTTCATATATTAATATTTTAAAATTCTTATCTCATGGTAGTGATTGTGATTTTAATTTTATTTCTGATTACAAATGAGGTTGAGATTATTGCACATGTATTTCTCTTCCCTCCCTTGAAGTAACTGTTTCAGACTATTTTCTTAGGAAGAAGGGCTGTATTATTCTTACAGATAGATACAAGTCATTCTTTACATGATTGAGACACTTACCGTTTACTAGTTTTGTGTTACAGTAGTTTTCTCTCAGAATTTTACTTCCATTGTGATATCTTTTAAGAACAGAAATCCTTAAAATTTTTGCAGTTAAATTGATCGATAGTTCCCTTACTTAATTGTGGGTTTTGTTTCATTAAGAAATCCCTTTCAGGGCCAGCCAAGTGGTGCGTTGGTTAAGTGCTGGATTGGAACGCCAGAGGGCCCTGGTTCGGATCCCACATATGAGGGCCAGTGACACTGCCCTCTACAGCTAAGATGCTGAACAACAGCTCAACCTGGAGCTGGGTTGCCGTGAGTCGTCGGCGACAGCGTAGGCTGCAGCCACTGCTGAAGTGGGTTGCCATGGGCTACTGTGTGTAGCCAACAGCCACCGTGAGTGGTCATCCAGAAGCCGGCAACTGATCTGCCTCACCTGGGAAGAGCGCAATGATGTTGCCAACTTGGGCCAGTGAAGCGACATCCTCCAGAACTAAAGGACAGCAACTTGTCTGTTCCCCTTCCCCCAATTCCCCAGCGCTGTTCCCATCCCCCAATTCCCCAATAAAAATCTTTAAATAAAAAAAAAAGAAATCCTTTTTTAGCATAGTCACAAAAAAATATTCTCCCATAGTCATATCTTTTAAAATGATAAATTCATCGTTTATATTGAATATACTTGAAAATAAGTTTTGTGAAAATATCACAGCATATTAACTGGGAAGTCTGTCTTTCTAAACCCATTTGCCATGACTGTTCAGTCAAAAAGCAGGTATCCATACATCAAAAGAGTCTAAATGAGGCTTTCTCTTTGGTTCCTGTGGTCTTGCTGTCCATCCAGGTACTAATTAATGTGCTACCTCTTAATTTTTACAATGTCATAAAACCATAACATCTGCCACTGAAATCTCCTATTTGATCTTTTCACCCATAAAAGAGCTTTTTCCAACTAACATGGACAGGTCTGTCTATGATGGGCACTCTGGGTTCCTGCCTGAGACCATTAAGTTAGAATCCCACACTCATGTTTATAACTCCATCAAGCTCAGAAGAGAGGTGAGCATCTCAGCATATACTCTAGATAATGTGCAAAAGAATTGACTTCAATGTAAAGAAGCTAAAACAAACAAAACTTTTCATTTCACAGTAACTTTATATTTAATAACCAAACAATGAGGTTACATGAAAGTATAAATAGCTTAAAAGGAAATGAAGTATTATTGGTTTGCTTCAACTGAGAAGGGCTTCCTCAGATAATAGTTTCCTGACTTAACCCTTCTCATGTGTGGCCAGTGTCAATGAAAGGCCTGACAGGGAAGTTGAATATGCCATGGGGGTATGCCCAAATAAGGGAACGCTTCGCAACATCCACAAAACTCAAACTTCCCCTGTCAGCATCAAGAAACACACCAACCCTGCCCAGAGGTTTCTCTATGAACTGACGAGTCATTGGGGCAGTGGTCCACAGAGTGTAACCATTATCCTCCTTCACACATAAAAGAAGGAGTGTGTCCTGAGACCCAATCAGAGTGCCATTCTTCCTTACACAGGACTCCTTACAGACCCCTACAGCCCAGTCCCAAGAGTCGTCCACGTGCAGCTCCCAATAATGTTTGCCAGAGGTGAAGACCTGGTCTCCCCATGAGGCATAATAGTTAGATGGTCCAGGATCCAAAGACGCACATAGACTGTCACGCATAAACCTCAGACTTCTCATATCGTCAAACAGCCTGATATTGTGATTGGTAATTTCATTAGTGAAGGAAATTTCCACTGTGGAGACAAAAGAATATTCTATCAAAATCAGTGTTAAAAATAAAATTACCTATGAGGGAAGCATTTCTCCTTAGTGTTTCACTAAAAATAAATAAATAAATAAATAAATAAATAAATAAATAAATAAATAAATAATCCAAGTTTAGAAGGACAGCTCTGACTGGAAAATATTGGAATTGCCAGCATATCTTTTGAAGAAAGAAAGAATTAATTACAATGGGAAAAAAACGTTCCTAAAAACTCAAAGGAGAGGGAGGTCATGTCTACATGTGGCTGCTGGTTTTTTTGAAACCTGAAAAGCTGGACACCTGTGCAGTGCCTCCAAATCCATAGCAATATAATTTACCTCCACCACCCCTTCTCAGGGGGAAAAATTACATCTTAGAACAAATAAATGGGGATATATTTACCAGGATATGACAGTATTCCAGTTAAGTAAACAAATTGACCCTGAAGAAGAAAACCTGAAGATGCCTTCTTACAAGTGGTTTCCTACTAAGCGTTGTCGGCCTTTGATAGCGGGCTCCACCTGAAGACTAGATTTCCCCTTTCTGCTAAACTCACCCTTCGGGTTTAGGTTTACCATGGAACTGTGTATATGGCCTCAGCCACCACAAACTTACTTCAGTGTTGCTCATCAATTCTTGATTTCTGCACTAATTTTTTGTTCTTTTTTCCTGATTATATCATTTCAAAAATACATTATACATTCTTTTACTCAGAAACTTTAAAGCAAAACTTTTGAAAAATATCTAGCTTACGGCCTTTAGTTGAAAATGGAATATTTTGAATATCCAGTTTTCTATGGCTCACTGAGCAACTGACCTTTCATGTCATAATACTGCCATGGTTGAAGCATGTCTTTTCTGAAGCATGTTTTAGATTTTATTTTATAAGTAACCTTTCTAATCTATAAGTAATTGATAAAGCCTGAGTCCCACATATTGTGACACCAGCTTTCACTTTATCTTTTCCCTTTATAGTGACTCTGTGACTAAGTAGGACCATGCCTCTTTGCAGACTGCTCTCCCCTACACGATGAAGATTAAGAAGAGGAAAAGATCCCCCATAAAAGTCATTCTGGAAGGGCCCAGCCAGGTGTTCCCACCAGCGGGGCGACACTCACCTCGGAAGCGGTTGAGCCTGTCCACCAGTCCAGTGATGGGTCGTGCAGGGAGTTGCGGCTGCAGAGGCTGCGGCATGTGCAGCTGCACCCGCTCACTCCTACAAGGAGGAAGATGCAATTAACCTCTCTAGTACCCAAGGCTTCTCAACCACACATTGTTTAAGGAAAGTACTCAACATTTAACTGAACGCTCTTCATCTACATCCTTTCCTGCCCAATCATGTGATAGAACTGTGCCATTCTTAGGGAAGCTCTCTCACTTTTCTTCTTGGCCTGCTTCCACCCCCATTTCTCAGAGGTACTTGCCTCTCTCACCTAATGCCTCGGACAACCTAGTCTTAGCACTTCCAGTTCTTATTGATTCTGAAATCTAAAATCAAATGACTGGTCTAGAAACTGCTAATTGAGCCCAACAACACATACCTTCCTCCACCACAGAAAGGAAAAAGGCGAACTTGTGATCAAGCGGACAGGAGATCATAATCAGTAAAACATGCACAACATGTGCACACAAAAATAATTGGATACAACCTGAGGAATTATGTCTGCACTTTGTTGGAAGTATCTCGATCTCTCTCACAGCCCTCACAAGCCCCAGTTAGTGTTGAAGGCGAAACTCACCTTGTCAGTTTGTCCCCTAATTCCTGTCAAGAAAGAAAAGAGAAGCTTAGAATTCATCAAAAATATTGTATTCTGCCAACCTTCAGAAAAGTAATAATTACTACAACCAAGCTGTCTTGTAAATTCATTTTCCTTTTACTCCCTAAAGATAATCTTGGCACAATATATTATCAGAATCTATTGGGTTGTTGGGAAAGTCATGACACATTTTTGCAACAAAAAACATAGAAAAATATGTCATGACTTTTCCGGCAACCCAATAAATTCTTGATGAACACAGAACCCTGAGGGTGAGCAGAGAGGACAAGGCTGTGAATTTACATTGCGGCCACCCTCAGCTCTCTGCAGATTTTGTCCAACCTAAGGCTTGTCCCCAAAGGGTAATATGCCCCAAATTCAGGACAAATGAAACCAAGGACAATCCAACAATAGGAAGAAACATATTGGAGCTTTTACCAAATGTCTCCACGTTTCCTTCCCAATGGTGGACCAAAATTGAATGTCTATGAATAGATTGTTTCTTTTTAGTGTTTAGTGAAGGAAGCGACAAAAGGAGATTTTGAGTAGAGAAATATTCCCCAGGGACTCTCCATGATTGCAGTTCCATCAAGCTTGCTTGTTCATGGCTAGGTCAGAAGTTGCAGCTTATTTCCAACTGGGAGAGACCCTCCCCCCACCACAGACGCAAGAGATGAAGACATATATCTTTGGTACCAAATAATAGAAGCCTAAGGCGTAGGCTTCTGATAACATAAAATATATCTAGACATGTGCTCACTTCCTACCTGGAGCAGCTCTACATCTGGTTTATGGCATATGTCCATGAGCTCCTCATACATTGCTCTTAGGCTTATCTTCTTCTCAATCATTTCGTCTCGACGTTCCTCGAGGTGTTTAAACATCTCTGGGCCTTCCTCTTCAAGACTCTTTAAATGTTGTTTCTCTTCCTGATGGAGAACCTCACGCAGTGCCTGATAAGCAACCCTGGTGATATGTTCATGTTGATACACGTAACTCTGCAAGGAGATGATTTTCTGGATTCATACTTAGGCCAACTTATGCTCCTTCACTCAAACAGCATCTAGTTTGCTGACTCATGTTGTCTAACAATAAGCTACATGTATTTTAAATTCAGGTCCTCCTACTTATCAGAAACCACAAACTCATTCCTTTCCTTCATCTATATTCCATTGTTAAGTATACCAACAACCAATACCACTCTTCCCTCAAACCACTTCCACCCGCTTCATGATTTCCTAAAACAACTGCAGTAAAGCTTCTCATTGATAATTTCTTTCACGCTCATCCTTTCAAGTCTGAAAGCCTACATGCAAACATTATATGCAATATTCTGATCTGGGTTAGTGAATTCTTCTCTAGTGTCCAATCTCCCTACTCCACAGCCTGACCTGTCCCTCTTAGCAGCAATGTTGCAATTTATTCTCAGAATTAGAAACCATCAGAAAAAGTCTTCCTGAAATTCTCACCAGCTGCCCTCAAACTGATGTCCATCCTCCCAGTCCTTTTCTACCCCCGTTTCTGTATGGAATGGGCTTCCATTCTCCATCTAAGGCCACAGGCTCCTTGTTTTGAAGGATTTTAATCCTCATTCCATTGCACATTCCCTCCCAATAGTTATAGGCTCACTGTCCTACTCTCCAATCCCAATCCTTTCCTTTACTCAGTTTTCTCATTTTCTTTTTTAACATGTTACATTTTTCTTTCTTGAACCAATATCATTCTCTAGCTCCTGCAATATCAGTTCTCACCATCATAGGAATAGATCTTAAATTACTGGTCACAGTTCCTTTTTATCCCCCTGGGCTCACTGTCTTAGTCAGGCTGAAATACCTGCAGTTCTCAGTGACATGCTCTGTAGTTTCTAGAATGTATGACATACAGAAATGTCGGCCTGAAATACCGTGTATTTTTAACATTTACTTGTCCTTCAGTACTGGGATTGGTTTTACAACTAAGAAATTTTGCCTGAGACTCTGAATAGTGGTTATTGAATTATCCAAAGCACTCTATGTGCCTCCTTCTGAGACAGGTACATATTTCTGATGGTTCTTTTTCAAAGTGACTGATACATCAGAGTCTAAAAATCCTAAGAGTCATTCTACCATAAGTTGAAAACAGAAAAGTTTCTTGTTTAACCCTCTCACAAAACTTTATAACATGATGCTTTCAGCTCAAATTATTAAGGAATAAGTTTCTAGCATGTCAGTGTCAACCTGATTCAGAAGGAAATGCAGTCTCATACTTACCATCCAATGGTCAGATATCCTGCCATCTTTATTGAGATTTCTTTGGATTTCTTGGATCTTCTCCCATAATGATGCCATTTGGTTTGACAGCTTCTCCTGGAAAATAACTACATTTTAGTTTCAGAGAAGCAAATAGATTTAGGTTTCAGACCCCAACTGATGGATTCTACATAAAAATCCTATAGGGAGAGTAGGAAGGGTCATCACGTGAACCTATTGGCCCTCGCTTATAATCAATTGTTGGAGATTAAGACTTTAGAACCACAAATATACTCATTTGGTTAGGGATATTCAGCAAAATTCTGATTTTACTTTTCTAGATACTGCAACACCTTGCATAGACTTTTGAGCTACTAATGCTTATATATTCTAATTCCAATGTATTTTACCCTACTTCTTTGTCCAGTGTTAGTAAACATGCACATCATGGAAAATCTGATTTTCTTCACAGCTTGATCATTGTAACTGGCATTAGGTAAAGAGGATTTAATCATCATGATCCTCATATCCTTATCATCCCTTTGCTGTACTCTTCCCCAGCTTTCAAAGTGCTCTCAGAGGTATCACTTACCCGGGATTCCTCAGCAGCCTCTTCAATGGAGCAGTGTCTGTGAGCCTCGTGCTCCTGAGAGCTAGAGCAGAGCATGCAGAGCAGGCTACTGTCGACTTCACAGAAGACCTGCTTTGCCTCCTTGTGTAAACCACACATATATTCCTCAGAGCTCAGGAATTCCCGGAGACTGGCTTTTCTGGCAATGGACACCAGATTTTTCAGGAGAATATTGGTTTTGAAGTTTGTCTGCTGTGCTGGTTCCCTGCACAGAGGGCAATTAGTGCTCTCTGCTTTCTCCCAGGAAACACAGAGACACGACAAACAGAAGCTGTGCCCACACCCCATGGTGACTGGGTCTATCAGGTAATTCATGCAGATAAGACAGGTGAGTTCTTCATGAAAGGCTTGTAAGATGTTAGAGTCCACTTTTCTGAGGAAAGAAAATCAGGAGTTTATTCCTCTGCCCTGGATATACTAAGCAAAATTTGACTCACTTGTGACTCAATAACATTGTATCTGGAGTAGAACAAGCTTGATATTGCCCATGACATTAATAAAAAAACAAGACCTAGAAGAGCTCTCAATCTCTGTAGAGAACTTTCTTGGCTTTAGAACCAACACTATCCACTTCTTGCCCTGTTGTCTCCAGCATAAATAAGAACCCCACTTTTGTTGGGATCTTAATTTCTCCAAATAGATTGAGTTTCAGGAGTTTGACCCAACGTATAGTTCCATGTGATGGGTCTTGAAAGTTCTAAAAGTTAATCATAATGCTCAATGTCAATCATTGATGTAACATAGGATATTTGACTAAGCTTTTATTTTCTTAATTTCATGTAATTGTCAGGCATTTTTTAATGTTATTTTTCACCTCAATCAGAATCTACATTCCAAAACATCTTTTTTACAAAACACTGTATGAATACATGAAGAGTTAATAAAGAGGAAACTAAACATTCTCAAATTGTTTCAAATTTTAAACAGAATCTGTGTACACAACTTTACCAATGTGTTGAATTTGCCCTCCTCTCTTTATTATCTATACCACTCTAATCATTGAAACCAAAATTAAAGAAAGTGGCTATCTCTTCCAGTTCTTTAAAATGATTATCAGGAACCCTTCCACATTTTCATAAGATGTAATGTGCCTAATCAGTACAGAAAAAACATTATGGGTTTTAAAATTTATTTTGCTAAAAAATAAAGGTTATTTTTTCTACACAAGCTAAATACAGATGTTCCTCAAATTTACAATATTTCTGTATGGCCACAAGTGTCTCTTTTCTAGCTGCCCAATCATTTCATAGCTTCTTTAAAATTTAAGTTAAAAAACCTAATGTTCTTTTAAGAAACAACATTTACTTCCTTTTCAAACAATAATTTCCCAAATCACTGAATGCTTATCTAGTTATATATTAGGAATGTCATCTGTCCTGTGTATATAGGCATGCACTGAGTTAAGAGTAGACTATAATGTGTATTACATATAGCATGAAATATTCCTAAAAAAATTTTAGGGTCTACACCAAGTTCAAAATTAGAAGACATCTGACCACTTTCTGAGTCCTTATAATACATAGGGACCGCTAAGGAGTGCATAAGAAAACTAAAATTAATCATGATATTAATTCCAACACACATACACACTAGATGCCAAAACAAAACAGGGATGAAACCATTTTTACTAATTTGGCAAACAATGTCATTTCACAAAACAACCTCAGTTTGCGGATAAATTAAAATTAGGAAATGTTGGGCCGGCCGAGTGGCGCGTTGGTTGAGAACTGGCTTGGGACGCCAGAGGGCCCCAGTTCGGATCTCACATATGAGGACCAGTGACACTGCCCTCCACAGCTAAGATGCTGAACAACAGCTCAACCTGGAGCTGGGCTGCCTTGAGTTGCCTGCGACGGCGTAGGCTGCAGCCCCTGCTGCAGTGGGTTGCCATGGGCTACTGTGCGTAGCCAGCAGCCAGCGTGAGTGGCCAGCAGCCACCGTGCATGGCCATACAGAAGCCGGCAACTGATCTGCCTCGCCCGGGAAGAGCACAATGATGGTGCCAACTTGGGCCAGTGAAGCAACGTCCTCCACAACTAGACTGAAGAACAAAAAGACAGCAACTTGTCTGTTCTCCTTCCACCAATTCCCCAGCACTGTTCCCAACCCCTCAACTCCCCAATAAAAATAAAAATAAAATCTTTAAAAAAAATAGAATTAAAAAAATTAGGAAATGTTTTTGTTTTCCTTTAGGAAAGTTACAGGAGCTCCTTTTTGTTCAATTGTGTACTCACCTAGGGAGCATATCCATGGTCTCTCCAATGCTTGCTGTAGAAGTAATAACACAAAGAAATCAGCTCAGGGATCAAGCCTTCCAAGGGCGGCAGAGGTAACTTTCAAAATTCTCCCCAGCCAGGTGAGTTCCAAACACAGTGTTCTGGAGAAGAATGAGTTTGGCTCCCTGAATCTCCTTATATTTAGTCTCTAAAGACCACACCCATTTCTCCCAAGTGATTACATTTCAGAGGTCTTCAGATACGTGTTAATAATGGATGATTAGGTTTCTTCAAACAGAAGAAAGGATTAACGTGACAATTTTGCTAATCATGCTAAATAAACCTCCACAAACATAATCCAATCAAGGGTTAGTGACTAACCCCTCACATGCCCCCTTTATATCTAAATTTTTCAAAATCAAGAACTTTTATTTTAACTTACAGAAAAGTACAAAGAATTATTTCACCAGTTGGCAATTTTAAAAAATGTCTGAACACATGGAAATATTTAAGCTGTAGTTAGTTTAATTATGCTCTGTCATGTAGGAAGCGCTTTATTTTATTTATTGGTATATTTTTGTGTTTTAATGTAAGAATACTTAAGACATCACTCTTGAACAGAGATTCCTCCTGCCCTTCACAGTCTAGATCAAGGCCCCCAAAACATTCCAGCAACAGCAGGCCAGGATATTCTTTGCCCGGAGCTCCCCAACCCATCTCTGGGGGGACAGTAGAGAATGGCTCTAGCTCAGAGACCCCCACTCCCCAAGTCAATTTATAACTGTCATTGAAACAATACAGATACAACAATAAAAGATTAGAAAAAAACATTTTTTTAAAGAGTAACTCATATCCCCACTCTGTCACAACTTGATACTTAAATCGGGATACTTCCCTTTCCCTTTCCCACCAAACACTCAGCTTGGGAACTCAGAGGCTTTGGAAAGAATGGGAATCATGACCTGGCCTTTATAGCTTTCAAAATATATGTACACTGAATATCTATTTCAACTGGATGATGCTTGTGTTTACAATCATGTTCTTTGAAAAGGATCTTGAATTCCAAAAGCACTACCATGCTCATTTGGCCCATGTATTGTGAAAAGTACTCCAAGAACTTCATTTTCCAATTCTTAACCAATTTTTCTAGCACCATCTTTTTCTCAGTCAAGTATGGAACCACAGGATAATTAATACAATAATATGTCTTTTTCCCAAATATTCATAAAACATTTCTAGGAGTAATGACGTTAAAGTGATTTCATTTTATGACTTTGGTATTCTGTATTTTACAAAATGGTGGCTGTCACAAAACTGGGGCCCAGAACCTGTGTGAATATTTTTTTTCAGGGACATATTCGATGGAGCTTTACATTGCCTAACACTCCCCCACCCTGGAGTCCCTGGAGAGGATTATAGAGGACCCCTCTTATGTGTTTGTTTAATTAGAAGCCTACCCCTCAGGCAACAGCTATGAAGATAAGCTAGTTTGAGTTCTATAGTTTAAAATAAAGGTAAGGAACTTCACTTACATCTGCAAAATCCCTTCATAGTAGCACTTAAAGTACATTGAATAAGTGGGAGAAGGTGTATGTATGCTACAAAATGGCTGCCACCTCATATCAGTCCTGGTAGTTCTGCCCAGCCACATTGGCAGTCAAAAAACCATCATGTGGGGCCAGCCAAGTGGCTCGCTGGTTAAGACTTGGCTTGGGAGCGTGAGCTCTGAGCAGCAGGGACACTGGTTCGGATCTCACATGGGCCAGTAATGCTGCACCCTCTACAGCTAAGATGGTGAACAACAGCTCCACCTGGATCTGGGCTGCTGTGAGTCGCCAGCGATGGCATAGGCTGCAATGGGGCTGCAGTGGGACTGCCGTGAGCTACTGTGAGTGGCTGGCAGCCAGCGTGAGCCACCGTGAGCAGCTGTCCAACGGCCAATGACCAATCTGCCTCAGCTGGGAAGAGCACAAAGATCACAATACCAACATGGGCCAGTGAAGCGATGTCCTCCACAACTAAACTGAAGAACAGAAGGACAGCAACTTGTCTGTTCCTCTTCCCTGATTCCCCAGTGCTGTTCCCTCCCCCAATTCCCCAATAAAACCTTTTTAAAAAAATGGTAAAAAAAAAACAACACCTTATTCCATTCTAGATTTACCATGCAGGACCATCTACAGAGTGAATACCCTCGCTATACCTTCTCTAGCCCAAAGGGTTGATTATTATAGTAAACATTTATGATTATATTGGTAGAAATTGACATTTTAGCCTCTACGATCACTTACTGTGAACTTGACTGACATCAGTGAATTTTATTTTTAATTGATATCAGTCAGTACTGTGAATTGTCTTGCAGTAATTTTTATCATGCGGAAGCCTTTGTTTTAGAATATTAATGAAATCCATTTGTTAAAAACATGCAAAATATGTAATAGACCAGTGATTACAGAATATTGTCACATATTGGGTTAATAATATGTAGTAGACTTTATTAAATGTTACCACATATTTCAGAACGTAAGTTATTTCCCATTTATTTATTTATTTATTCAGCTACTTAAAATGCTACAAAATACATCCATCCTTTTGTATATATCCTCGTTTGTGAGAAATTCTATTGGAAAGATTGTTAGACATGATGTTGCTCGGTTAAAGGAATTGTGGATATGAGACTTTGAAGTTACCACTGGACTATCCTGATACAGGTACAGATTGGGATGGTCCTGCTCTGGCTGGCTGGCTGGGGGACTCTGAGCAGGCTTCCTAAACCATCCAGTGAATGAGACGTGTGGTGGGATAGACACTGCTCAGACCCAGGAAAGGGGGTGGGGGTAGAAGGCTCCTGCAGCTCCCCAAGACCAGGAGTCAGGGCAGTACCACCTGTGAGGCATCTGCCTTGTATATGCTCCAACCTCAAATTTGGAAACAGTGTCCTTCTAAAATACAGACTATGGAGGGTGTTATTAGAGTGACCAGAAAAGCTCAGCAGGCAGGACAACACAGCCACGCTAGCAATAGTGGAGGACGGATCCCTGGGTGGCATAGGAAACGCTGGCAGCAGGTTTCAAAAAAGGGCCAAATAAGAAGTACAATTGGTAGTTACAAAATCATCATGCAGAAGTAAAGTACAGCATAGGGAATATAGCCAATGGTATTGTAATAATTATGTATGGTGTCAAATGGGTACTAAATTTATCAGGGTGATCACTTTTAAGTCATATAAATGTTTAATCACTATGGTGTACACCTGAAACTAATATAATATTGTATGTCAACTGCAATTAAAAAATAAAAAAGACCAAAGCCCCTGGTGGTGGTTAGGGGAAGGTGGAGGGGGAATGGGATGGTAGGAGTCTCAGGGGGTGGTGAAATATCAGTCAGATTGTTCTCAGTGTACCCCCTACTCCCTACACAGAGCAGCTTTATTGTACATTGAAGCTCAGGTTCCTTTGCTGGGTGCTGCAAGAAGGAGGAACCAGGAGCAAACAACTGGGTACCTCCAATTCCTGTCCTTGGGGGGTTGGTTTGGGCTCTGGTTCCTGGCTGCAAATGAACCATAACAAATTCAGCAGGAATCAACCTGGGTCTGTAGCCCCATTTCCTCAGCGTTGTCATCGGCTGCTGATTGTTAGATCAGGGTTTCATGCCCTAGCCAGAGACCTGCAAGATTACTAAAAGAGGTCTCAAGTTACTGAAAAGCTGTCTGTCACTAGGGAGAGCTTTGACTGCTAAGTCTGGTGTTTACAGATAGTATAAACATCAACTTTCAGTTAAAAAATGATACTGATCGGCACAGATTCAATCATTACTTTTATTATTTAATTTTTGCACAGTAAAATTACCTCTTTTTGAAATCTAATGAAAATACCATAGATTATTACTTTGACATAAACAGTTGACCAAAAAACGAATTAGACACCACCAGTGAGTGAGAAAATTGAGACCTTTTAGTGTTTTACTGTTTATTCAATGTTTTTATACAAGCACAAATGGTTATGTTCATTATAAATTGAGAAACATAAAAGCCTGAAGAACAAAATATCTCCAGTTATTACAGAGCTATATTGGTGTGGACAGAAAAGGGGCCACATGTTAAACCTGAAAAGCTCAGGAGACTGAAAATAACCACAGAGGATGATATGAGCATAAAAATTCCTAACTAAGTGGGCTATGGTGGGAAGTCACATCTTCAGCTTTCTCATTAATCTGTGCCTTTTCAGTGGTCCTGTTGTCTTTTGGTACCTAAAATAATATCTTTAATCCTTTTTCCAGACAAAAGCTGAAAAATGCAAAATTCCTCATTATTATGCTTATCTCCTGATTAACATCTCTATGTGCTGTAAAGAACAACTGCTAGCTATCCTGCACCCACCTGGGTGGGAGGAGTATCTGTCTCTCCCAATGTACTTTTATCCAATCCCAAAGATTTCCCCACTTTGCTTTCTCCCAACTCCTTAATCCAGATATTCGCAACCTTCCTAATGCCGCGACCCCTTAATACAGTTCCTCATGTTGTGGTGACCCCCAACCATACAATTATTTTTGTTGCTACTCTATAACTGTAATTTTGCTACTGTTATGAATCATAATGTAAGTATCTTTTTGTTTTCCGATGGTCTTAGGCAACCCCTGAGAAAGGGTCCTTCGACCTCCAAAGGGGTCGTGACCCACAGGTTGAGAACAGTTGCGTACAGGAAGACATGCCTATTAGTTCTTTCATGATGCAAAGTAATATTCACTGAAAAACAAAAACAAAAACAAACAACATGTAGGCACATATGTCAATAAGGGGATTTAAAGTTCTGAGGAAAAAGTGTTCTTTCAAAAAGTTACTTCACTGGGAACCATGAGGTTACAACAACAAGGACAATTTTGTTTCTCATCTCTAATTGAGTGCAGAGGTGACCAGTATGTCTGCGGAACAAACAAATCCTTAACCAGAGACATTGAACATTCTTTGAAATTCAAATGCTTAGCGTCAAATCTAAGGTCATTTCTATGAGTTTACTTTTCTTAGCAAAATGGCCAACCCTAAACTCTCTTCACTTATCAAAAATCAGAATCAGAACCTTTCTTGTTTCTAAATAATCACATCATCATTTTGGAAGGGATATGAAGATTTGTCGTTTATTCAAGCACTTCTCTGGATACTGAATGAAAATCCATATACAAGGTTGGACAATTAAGTTTGTGAACTCATCCTAGAAAAAGAGCTACATACCTCATTGCTGAATATCACTATGGTCACCTTCAAAGTACTCCCCTTGGGAAGCTATGCACCGATGCCAGCATCTAGTCCACCCTTCAAAGCAATTTTGGGACTCTTTTTCTGGAATGGTCATCAGAGCTGTTGTTGCCTTACCCTTGATGTCCTGAATGTCATCAAAATGTCTTCCTTTCAATATTTCCTTTATCTTCTGGAAAAGAAAGAAGTCATTGGGGGCCAGATCAGGTGAGTAGGGAGGGTGTTCCAATACAGTTACTTATTTACTGGCTAAAAGCTCCCTCACAGTCAGTTTTGTGTGAGCTGGTACATTGTTGTGATGCAAGAGCCATGAATTATTGGCGAAACATTCAGGTTGTCTAACTTTTTCATGCAGCCTTTACAGCACTTTCAAACAGTAAACTTGGTTAACTGTTTGTCCAGTTGGTACAAATTCATAATGAATAATCCCTTTGATATCAAAAAAAGTTAGCAACATTGTTACAGTTTGCAAACTTAATTGTCTGACCTCGTATGCCATGACCTAAGGCTGACATCCTCATTCCCTTGCATTTCATCCAGCTAAATCCTGATCTAATAAGGTTTCATTTATGATTTGAACTCATTATCTTTTTGACCTTATTTTCTTTTATTCTTCTTACTCACTCTGATCTCTCCCCCATCACACACACAGAGATCTTTGTGGCTTCTTAACTGCCCCAAATATACCCACCTGCAATACGTGCCGCTTTTTCCACCTAGAGTTCTCCTCCTATACATACCCTTATGGTTGCCTTCCTCTTCAGGTCTTTTTTGCAATGTGAGTTTTTCAGTGCAGCTTTCTCCGATTATCCACCCTGTTTAAAACTCAAACCCTCATCTCCAGTCCCTAAGCTCCTGTACTCTTTTGTTCCTTACTGCTTTGTTATTCTCCAAAGAGCTTAACACGTTCTAACACATCACAAATTTTACTTATTTACATGTTGACCGTTTGCCCCTCTGATTTAGACTGTAAGCTTTATTAGGGCAAGGATACCTTCTATCTTGTTTCCTGCTCCATTTTCCAGGTCAATATTTTGACAGACTAGGTGGTCATGAAATATTTGTTGAGTGAATTCATGGTAGATAGCACACCTTCAAGATAACAATCCAGAATGAGAAAACCACTTTTTAAATTCCCCTAAAGTACTTAAGCATCTCCTTCTATTTAGATACTATTTTTATTTGGCATGTTTATATGTATGCCTTAAGTCACAAAGCCTCATCACTTTTTTCATCATATATTATATGTTATTCAGAATTAATTACTTGGGTTACTTAATTTCAGGGTTTCCCTAGATTTGAGACACTGCTCTCTCTTTCTGAAAGTTTTCATCTGTCTTTCAATATTACTTGTCTATCAGCATTCACCTGAATACTTACACTGCCTCAGATGCTTCACCTGAATTTTCAGTGGCTGCCAAATGTCTCCTATGGCCAGTAGTTACCCATCCCACCACAATGTTCCTCTGTGAAATGGCCCAGTTTCTTGTGGTTGTTGGTGTAGAATAAGTATTTTTTACCCTGGGAATAAACCAACATGCTTTGGGTGCTATCTGCAGTGCAGTTAGAAATCCTGACTAAGAACCCTACTATCATATATAGGGTAAACACCCTTTCCCTGGTGATCACACCTTTCCTATTGAATCCCAAAAAACATTACATTTCAGATTGAGTTCCTATTTTAAAAGTCACTCATATGTCCACTGAAAGTTCATGCTTAAGGTTGAAAAGGTGCAATACTAACCTCCCAAGATCTGGTTGTGATAGTTTCCACATTTGGGTTTCTATCATTTTCACAAGACTTATCCCATAAAAAGCACATTTTCCTCAGGAGCTTCTCCTGCGAAAGAACCATGAGTCAGAGTGCCAGTGAAGAGGAAAATGTAAAATTTAGACGTAATATAGGGAGGGGGCCCAGAACAAGAGATAAATCAGTTCTACTGAAAATGATGAGGTCTTAAGGTTGCCTTATTTACATCATATATTTGTCACATCTGGGAGGCTTCAGGCCAAAGCCCAGGACAGAGATTCTGAAAGAGACACCTGGAGGGAGTACCAATCTCCAAGGAAACAGATCCACAGCAATTTCATACATCCTTTAAAGAGTGGGTCTTCAGGAATATCACTTACCTGGGATTCCTCAGCAGCCTCTTCAATGGAGCAGTGTCTGTGAGCCTCGTGCTCCTGGGAGCTAGAGCAGAGCATGCAGAGCAGGCTTCTGTCGACTTCACAGAAGACCTGCTTTGCCTCCTTGTGTAAACCACACATATGTTCCTCAGAGCTCAGGAATTGCTGGAGACTGCCTTTTCTAGAAAGGGAAACCAGTTTCTTCACACAAATATTTGTTTTAAAGTCTCTCTGCAGTGTTGTTCCCTTGCATTCAGAACAGTGAACAAGAACGGAGGTGTCCTGCCAGCTGAGGTAGAAACAGGGCCTGCAAAAGCTTTGCCCACAGTCTATGGTGATGGAATCTATGAAGTAGTTCATGCAGATGGAGCAGGTGAATTCCCTCTGGAAGACATGCAAGGTGCCGGAGTCCATGTTTCTGAGGAAGAATTAGCAACAGGTCATTTCTGGGCCTGGGTTGGTGAGAGCTTCTGAAGAGTTATGCGAGGGTAGTGATATCCATGTTATCTATACTTTTTTCTCTCAGCGATACTTACTAAAGCAGGAAAAACTATTCTATAAAATATGAAAAACTGAGGCACAAGAAGAGTCCTGAGGCTTCACAGTAAACATTCTGACTAGATGGTTCACAACTCTTTCCACACCCAGTTCTTACTCCCTAACAAAATACAAATTTGTGCAAATATCAATTTCTTGGATGTGGATATGAAATTAGGGTCCTGGTCCTAATTGTTCTGAATCAATCAGAATTGTCCCCATTCCTCTTTTCAATAACTTGTTAATGAATGCAGGAGTGGGAGATTTAGCCCATAAATCTATTTTAGCCAATAAATATGAGAGGAAGATGGCTTGAAAGGTTCTATAAAATGACTTCAGAGAGAGAATCATGGAAGCCCAGTTCTTTTCTTTAAAATAAATAATAAACAAAACACAAATTGAAGCAATCTAGATTCACTAGAAAAGAAATGATGAAAGAAGTTGGGCCTTTTCTTTTTTCTTGAGGATTGAATTAACTTCTGCCTAGTGCTACACAAACTCTGAATTGACATTTATTTTTAAATGTGTATATATGTTTTCACAATAGTAACTGGTATATCCTGTAAACATTATAGTCCATATTCCTGACAGGAAAATAGAGGCTAAAAATTTAAGTAAATATTTCTCTATTTTTTTAAATACAAAAAAGTAGATTTATTTTAAACTAAAATACAAATAATCAGCTACAGACTTTATTTTGACAATTCTAAGGAATTGACTTGCTTTTCTTTACCAGCACTGCTGAATTAAAGGGAAATGTGAAAAGATCAGAATTGCAAGTAGACATCAGAGTCCAGTCAGAGTCATTTATAGGGACTATTTTCATAGTTTACAATTGGTCAAACAACTGGGTTCTGATTTCTAAACTAGTCTATTTCAGAGAGTCCTCTTATTACCCTTAGTTCTGCATCCCTATTCATTTTTTTAGTAACTTTTTTTTTAGATTTTTTTTTTGGGGGGGAATCGGGGGAAGGGGAACAGACAAATTGCTATCCTTTTGTTCTTCAGTCTAGTTGTGGAGGATGTTGCTTCACTGGCCCAAGCTGGCACCATCATTGCGCTCTTCCCAGGCAAGGCAGATCAGTCGCTGGCTTCTGGACAGCCGCTCACTGCAGCTGCTGGCCGCTCACGCTGGTTGCCGGCTACACACGGTAGCCTATGGCAACCCACTGCAGCAGGGGACTGCAGCCCACACCATCACCGGCGACCCATGGCAGCCCAGCTCCAGGTTGAGCTGTTGTTCACCATCTTCGCTGTAGAGGGCAGTGTCACTGGCCCTCATGTAGTATCCGAACTGGTGGCCCTGCTGCTCAGAGCTGGTGTTCCCAAGCCAACCCTTAACCAACGAGCCACTCGGCCGGCCCACCATTTCATTATATTCTGTTGTTTCTATTTAATGCCTAATAAGTAAATTAGTATAACAAATAAAAAAAATTAAAGCAACACACACACACATTTTAGCTATTTTTGTTCCAAATTTTATAAAAATTGCATAATTATTGTCTTGGTGTAGAGTCAGCCTTACAATGCTTGAAACACTGATACTGAGAACAGTTCCTGTAGGTATACAGTATGTTGTGTTTCTCAAGTAACATAATGCTATCATCTGGTCTCATAAGCCCGATTCCATCTTACATTTACCCACCCTAATCAACAACTTGGGGAGGTGCCCTAAACATTACTAGGAGAACCTGTGGCCCTTAAAACATTACTAGATGAAGAAAGCTCCTCATGTATCTGTGGGTCTCCTCTCCTTAGGGGAAAGAGGGGGAAAAATCATTGTAAAATCATTGTATTTAATACAGCTGTGCAGTAGTAATTCTATTTTTGTAAAAGAGCCACAAAGTAAGTTAGATCTAAAAAAAATCATAACTTTTTCAGGTTTTCTCTCTGTAAACCTAACCCAGCTTACAGCCCAGGGAAATAAAAAGGAACCTGTTTCTCTACCTGACCAGAATGCTGCAGGAACTGCAAATTAACCCAGCCCCTGGACCTGAACCAAAGGGTCATCCCATATGGATCAAGATGTATGCCTCACCCATAATCTGGAACCAGACAAATTGTCCAAAATATAATTGCAGTATCACAGCATCTCTAAAGAACAAAATATGACCATTAAGGATACAACAGCTAAACCTAAGCCTGATGCTCTATAATGTGGTTACAGCAATAGCACAGCTGATGACAGATTGGTGAGACGCCAACACGACTTTCCCAGGATCACACATGATTTCAGTAGAAGGGCAAGAGCATTTTTATTGGAAACAGCTTGCTTGCTTTATGCTAATATCACCACTAAGTACCGAACATTGGCTCTTTCCTCTCAGCCCTCAGTGCAGATGCTAATACTTTCTCCTTTCACTCACTATTACCATTTCTATTTCTAATTATATAAAATTGTCTTCTTGACGTGTTCAAATAAACTCACACTAGTGGTGTAAACACTTCCAGCTGTGTAAGTAAAAACATAGGAAAATGTGTCATGTGCTTATCCATTGCTCTGTTTACTCCATACGCATAAGAAGACATCCTTTTAGTGTATTTATTGCCCACCCTTTTATTTTTCACCTTTCTAAAATATTATGTATCTTACATTCAGCACAGAATTGAATGTTGTGATTTAATTGGGCAATATCTATTTTTCTTTTAATAAGAGAGTTCAGTGCATTCACTTGTATTAATATGAGAATTTTGTTAGGTTTTATTTTGGTTGTAGTATTTTATATGAGTGACATGCACATATTTGCCTTTCACGATCTTGTTTGTATTTGTTGCTTTTGTTTTCGTGTTAACATATTTAGGAAAGTTGGATTTTTGTTTTTTTGGTGGCTACCTGACGTAGTTTCCTGAAGTCTTTTCTTTCTTTAGACAGTAGTCATTGTCTCCCAAATAAAATGTTAGCTTGTATTCTCTTTCTTCTTCACCCATGTTCTCCTTCATCCTCCAATTTGATATAATATTAGCATTAAGTGTTCCCTTTGGCAGTAATAAATATGCCTACACTTCTACAAGCAAAATCTTCGACTCCCAGGCATGAGAGATGAGGCAGTCAGTAAGCTTACTCTACAGAACGCCTTCTCTCCCTCCTTTTCTCCCATTTTTCTTAATTCTATCACTTCTACATTATCAGTGCACCTGACAATTACATTCTACTTGAGAAAAACCAATAAGAAATGTATATGCCAATGGAATAGAAGGGTGAGAGAGAGCAAATGAGAGGGGATGAAGAAGGAACGTGTTTATCCTGGACTGGGACACCAAGCATTGGCTCTAAGACAGCAGGACAGGATGGTGGAGTATGAACAGGTGGAGTTAATAATAGCTTTACACTGGAGGAGGGCAGCAGAGCCCCCAATAAAAAGCTGAGTGGAATCAGGCACTGGTGATGCTGCAAATCAATGTCGACCCAGAGGTAGGCGTTTGAGACAGCTCTTTTAACACCTATTTTCCCAAGAAAATTTTAGATCCTATTCTTTGAGCAACAGCCTGTCTGTCGTGTGACAGGTCTGAGAAGAAGGCAGAATGATTGGATTAGTAACAAGGGTGAGAAGACTGTGTATTGAACTGAGACTTCCTATTTCACATTCACGGCGTCTGGTATTTCTGGAACGGGAAGGTAAAGAAATTTTCTGTGCTTGAACTTGCTGAGGTCTGCCCTCTCCTCCCCTTCCCGCATGTTTCATCTGGACCTTCTCTTTTCTCGGGTCTTGGTGTCCTTGTCCAACTCAACTTATAATTGACTTCCTGAAGTTTCTCCTCAGGACAGGGCTTTGTCCTGAAAGTGGTTAATTTGGTGAGTCCATGGAGCACAGACCACTACTCCATCTGCTTTTGCTATCCTCCTCTCCCTTAGGAGTTGGGACTTAGGAAGTCTCTCCTGGCCGGAGCTGCTGCTCTCAGGTTGGCCCACTGAGCTCTCTGTGCCAAGCAGGACTCCCTGCACTGGGGGCTAGGTACTTGTGAGCACCTGGGTTTTCAAGTTCCACAGCCCTCAGAGCTTTTCCTGTGGCCTTTCCTCACTTCCTCCAGTTCAGTCGATGATTCCCTTGGGTCTTTGTGGTTTGGCTTCACTTGCTGGATGTGGGGTTCATGGGGGATAACTCATCACACTGTCTTGTCCTAGATGCTGCCTTGTTATCCTGCTTGCTCTGCTGGGTTTTGTGGCAGATTCAGAGATATTAAAACTATGCTACTGCTGCTAACATGCTTAAAGTGCATATGATTCGAACCTGTCATTTTAATTCTAAGTTGTTTAACAGAGATAAGACAGTCTCCTTGTATTTCTCTTTGTGTATTGCAACATGTTTAGTAAAGAAAATATGAGAACAACATAAATGACCAAAAAAACAAATCAACCTATTATCACCCATTAACCATAAACTGAGATACTCTGCAGCTGTTAAGAACAAGGGAATTATAAACTAACATGGGGGAGACCATATGAAAATTTTGAAAAGTATGCAGTGGGTTCTTAAATGATGTCCTTTGGTTCACTTCGTTTCATTACAATGTTAATGAGAACAAAAATAATTCCCAGCCAGGGCCACTGTCTGTGTGGAGTTGACACGTTCTCCCCATGTCTGAGTGGGTTTTCTCTGGGTGCTCCCATGTCCCAAAGATGAGCATGTGAGGTGAACTGGTGGGTCTGCATTTTCCCAGCCTGAGTGAGCGTGTGAGTGTGAGTGTGCACTGCGATGGAAAGGCAGCCTTTCCAGGGTTGGGTCTTGCTTTGCACCCTGAGCTGTGGGGAGACTCTTTGGCCACCCGGGACCCTGAACTGGAATAAGTGGGTTGGAAAATCACTACCTTACCTGTTTTTATTAACCTCTCTTAAATGCATGTACAACTAACATTTATTTCAATGTTTAATATTAGAAGTGTTTTGGGGCTTTATTTAGAAGTTTGGTGATGTTTTTGTGACCAGAAATATGCCGTAGGAACTTAACTCTTGTTTATATCAGTTAGCCTATGATGAAATTGATTTTTCAATACATTTCTCTTAAAATTTCAGTTTCCAAGAACATATTGATGATGATAAAAAAAATACAACTATACATAGACATGATACCCTCAAGCAAAATGGGGACAGGCATTAAGAAATATCAAGGCTGAGTTAATAGTTCAATAATTTAACCATTTGTAGTTGTATGTTCTCTGAATATTTTATATACTAGAAGCAGGCATTACTGTTTTTTATGTATTTTTTATTTTTGAGGTAACTGGAAATTCACATGCAGTTGTAAGCCATGATACAGAGAGGTTACTCATGGCCTTCACCCACTCTCCCCAGCAGTAGCATCTCACATATCTATGGTGCATTATCACAACTTAGAGATTGACATTGATACAATTCACAGACCTTATTCATATTCAGGTTTCACAAGTTTTGCATGTACTTAGTTGTGTGTGCGTGTACCTTTATGATGTGTGTAGATTCATGGAACCAGCAACACAGCCGGGATACAGAACCTTCCATCACAAGGATCCCTTGTCCTCTTCCTTTATAGCTACAGACAACTCTCTCATTCTTCCTGTCCCTAACTCCTGGCAACTACTAATTTGATCTCAATCTCTACAGTTTTGGCATTTCAAGAATTTTTAATAAATGGGATAATATAGTATGAAAGATTTTAAGACTGATGTTTAAAACGCTGCATAATTCCCTTGGGATTCATCCAAGCTTTGCACATATTTATAGTTTGTTCCCTTTTATTGCTGAATAGTATTTCATGGTATAGCTATAACATGGTTTGTTTGGTCATCTACCCACTGAAGGACATTTGGGTTGTTTTCAGTTTAGGTATGTTATGAATGCAACCTATACACATTCATGTATATGTTTTTTTTGGTTTTTTTAATTTTTTTTTTTAAGATTTTTATTGGGGAATTGGGAGGATGGGAACAGTGCTGAGGAATTGGGGGAAGGGGAACAGACAAGTTGCTGTCCTTTTGTTCTTCAGTCTAGTTGTGGAGGACGTTGCTTCACTGGCCCAAGTTGGCACCATCATTGCGCTCTTCCCGGGCGAGGCAGATCAGTCGCCGGCTTCTGGACGGCCACTCACAGTGGCTGCTGGCCACTCACGCTGGCTGCTGGCTACACACGGTAGCCCATGGCAACCCACTGCCACAGGGGCTGCAGCCTATGCTGTAGCGGGCGACTCACAGCAGCCCAGCTCCAGGTCGAGCTGTTGTTCAGCATCTTAGCTGTGGAGGGCAGTGTCAGTGGCCCTCATATGTGGGATCCGAACCGGGGCCCTCTGGCATCCCAAGTGAGTTCTTAACCATCGTGCCACTCGGCCAGCCCTTCATGTATATGTTTTTATATGAACATAAGCCCATTTCATATCTCTGGGATAAATGCCCAGGAGTCCAATTGCTGGGTCAGATGTTTAGCACATATTTAGTTTTGTAAGAAACTGTATACACTCTTCCAGAGTTTCATTTTACATTCCCACCAGCAATGCATGAGTGATCCAGTTCTTTTGCATCTTTGTCAGCATTTGAGGTTGTCACTATTTTTTATTTTAGCCATTCTAATAGATGTGCAGTGATATCTCATCATGGTTAAATGTGCATTTCTCTAATGGCTGTATTGAATATATTTTCCTATACTTATCTAGTAACCGTATATCATTTTTAGTAAAATGTTTATTCATGTCTTTTGCCTATTTTCTAATTGGGTATCTTGGTTTTTTACTGATAAGTTTTGAGAATCCTTTATCTATTCTACATACAAGTCCTTTGTCAAATATGTGGCATGCAAGTGATTTTTGCAAGTCTGCAGTTTATCTTTTCATCCCCTGTGGGGTCTTTCCCAGGACAAAGTTTTTAATTTTAATGAAATCCAATTTTATAGATTTTTTTTTTTGGTGGGTTGTGCTTTGGTGGTGAGGCATAAAAATTACTTGCCTAGCCGCACGTCCCAAGGATATTTATCCTATAATTATTTTTCATGAAAGTTTTATAGTTTTACATTTAATTTTGTGATCCATTTGAATTAATGTTTTGTTTTAGCTGTGAATTTAGTCAAAGCTCATTTTTGTGTCTATGGATATCTAATTGTTTTAGTGCCATTTGTTGAAAAGGCTATCCTTACTCTGTTGAATTGCTTATGTACCCTTTAAAAAATCATTTGGGTATATTTGTGTGCATCCTTTACTTTTTTTTTAACAAAACAGAAACAACATTCATCATTATTGGAAGGTTAACATTTTTTTAGAGGGGATAGTTCTGAAAATAGAATAAAACACCTTCACATGTCAAATTAGTCAATATGCATAGCGCTACTTCCTTTAAACATATTAAAATGAAAAATAATTCAAACCACTAAAATCATTCAAGACTATAAGTAATAAAGGTATAAAAAGTCAAACTGCTTAGTTCTACACATTAGAACCCGTTCAGAAAGGCCTATTTTAACCAAGAATAAGTAAAAACTTGTTTTGTTTTTGTTTCTTGACTTGAGTTGATGCACTACTGCCACCTTGTGGAAATATTCTCCCATTACAGGCTATTATGAAAGGCAACCGGGGTGTACTTTGTGTTCTCAACTCTTTAACTATGATGCAGCTCTAGCGAGGCCTATTTTCCTTTATTAAAAACAGTTGTCGATATTTGCATCAAGGAACTATGGTATTTGTCGTAATATATGTGAATACATTTGTGGTAATATATTTTAATAGTTTAATTTGTTAAATAATTTGTGTCAGATAATATTTAATTCTGATTCGAATTAAAACTAGAAACCAAGCAGGTTTTTTCTTTTCTGTGAAAAATGGAAGTTGATTCTAAAAGTTATGTAAAAGTTTTTGGCAACTGTGACTCTGGGGAGCTCCCGGCTTCCAGGAGAACTTTGGGTCTCATTTTTCTTCCAGTCCTTTGACTTTCACCTAAACCCTTTGTGGGGAACGCAAAAAAACCAATTTTCCTCCCACCTTCTAACTTATTCTGGCTGGGTTAGTAATCAGATTAAAATGAAACCGGTTAATAGGAGGAAATAACCAAATTTAGTAAATATGTATATTTGAGAATGCTGTAAGAATATGAGACCTGTGGACACTTGGGCAGTTGAGGCTTATATACCATCTTAAGTTAAGGAGAAGTGGGACTTGTGGTTTGGGACTTCAAAGGGCAAGAAGACAAGTCACTTGGAGATAGAGAAGCAAATATTTGGTAAATAAACGTTTGCTGGGCCATCTTTACCAATGGGACACAGAGAAGACTTTGATCAAACGGACCTAACTAGGTTCCTTCCTGCCTACTTAGTTCAGATTAAACTATAGTTATCTATGAAGGTATCTCCCTTCCTGGAGCAGGTCCTCTATCTAAATTGTTTTTAGGCAGTTAGGGGGAAAGTCAAGTTTTTTTCTAAGTCTTTTCCTAAAAGTAACTAGCTTAAAATAACCAATATCCTAAAAGGAAATATTTTAGAGTGGCAAACTCTACCTCTCCTCAATATAACATGTCAACAAGATATGAGGTTGGTATTTAGCTTTTCAGTTTTGTTCACAGGATGAGACCGTGGAGATAGAACCATGACAGAGCTAGAGGAAGTATGGTCTTTAACTTATTGTAGAAATGCTAAACTTGTGGCCGGTTACAGCAACTCTGAGCCTTTGAGTTGATTCTTCCCATTGTGTAAAAGCAACTCTGCTTTTCTTCGGCTATCAAGATCGATCACTTGAGACAAGTGGTTCTGAAACTTTAGCATGATCACAGTTCATCTGGAGGACTTGTTGCACACAGGTTACTTAGCTCCTGATTCAGTGGTTCTAGGATCGGCCTGAGGCTTTGCATTTCTAACAAGTCACCAGGTGATATTGATGCTGCGCTTCTGGGGAACCCACTTGAGAAACATTTCCCCAGATAATACTCTTGCCACATTTTTGTGTCTGTTTTGAAAAGGGGTGAGCATAGCCTGGTTAAGTGTGAAAATTATAAAATTATCCATGAGGATAGGTTTTTGGAAATGTAACTATAGGAAGAATAATGTATGTGGCTGTTGGGCGAGCAAATAATGGACTATGATCATTTGCTGGCATAGTTTTGGTTGTCTAACATTTGAAACATCTCTGTGATTCTTCATGGTTTCAGAACTCTTTCCCACTAGAGAAGCTATAGAGTCTGGACATTTCTGTTTCTGCCTTTGGAAGCAAGGGTACAAGCACAGGATCTAAGTGTTGTTGGTTTTTTTTGGGTGGGTGGGGGGGGGGGGGGGTGGTCTCAAGAGCAAGTGCTTCCCAGCGCAGTGTCGGTCCCATCCCATGTCCTGCTGCTGCAGCCACACCATCTCCACCAGGGTGTTCCTGTGACATGATTTGTACTAGAGTTATGGGTGCCTGGACATATGGTTTCTGCCCACTTAAAAAAAAAATATATATATATATACATATATATATGTATATATATGTATATATATATACACACACATATATGTATATATATATATATAATTTTTTTTAACTTTTCTAATCTTGCCAAAAATTCTATGAGCTATTGCTTTTCTGCTCAAGTTAGTTAGTGTATGTGGCTTACAAAACAGAACCTGACCTACACCAAAAGTACAAGCCAATAATGATATAGGGTATAAGTGACATGGTTGACAATAAAGGTTTTCTTAAAAAAAAATACAGTATTTTATTATACTCTACATTACAGATTAAATTACACTAGACCTCATGTTTTTTTATTTGGGTGTAAACAATAAATTAAACTGTGGGTATGGTCATCAATGATTCCATATAGCTACACTTTTAGTATCATGTTTCTAAAAATTCTTATTGATATTCATCCCTTTAAAAAGCAACACCAAGAGAATCCTATTTTTATAGAGATTGAATTTGGAAATGAAAAAGAAAGAAATGAAAGAAAAAAAAGAAATGAAGGGAAATCAACTTTGAAAGGACAATGGTTCAGAAATATGAGATATAGGACAATAAACTTCTGAGACATCTGAAATTTTCTGCATTAGAAATAAAATTGTGTAAAACATTATTACTTCAAGTTTGTAAATATGTGCAAATTGGAAATGGAGACATTTTCAAAATTGCCAATGTACATTTTTATGACTTAAATTAGACAGGGGTAACTCGAGTCTCTCAACTATACTTTTCTTCTAAATATATAGTGTGTGTGTGTGTGTGTGTGTGTGTGTGTGTGTGTGTGTGGTGCTATTTCCACTAATTAAAAATAGGCTGAGTTGAAAGTGAATTGCTTTTTCTCTCCAAAATGAATGGAACTGCACTTCTCTTAAAGTCTTATCTAGTGTTTACCATGCAGGCTTTGTGCATT
The DNA here is from genome assembly GCF_001890085.2 of Hipposideros armiger. NCBI lineage: Eukaryota > Metazoa > Chordata > Mammalia > Chiroptera > Hipposideridae > Hipposideros > Hipposideros armiger. The sequence continues at coordinate 145,873 of NW_017732130.1, read as the reverse complement.
AGGCAGACTGAGAGTCCAAATTCAATGGCTTGAGCCCCTGACAATTTCCCCTACTCAGAGATCTTTCTGTGAAGGCATGCCACCTGTTGCTCACCAGAAAAGCAGGGAACACTGATTGAATCCGTGCAATTTGACATCTTCTAAATACAGGACTTCAAAAAATTCAACAAAAGGAATACGTTAAGATGAATGAATGCTCGCTATTAAATACATTTGGACAGTCTATTTAACTATGTTCTTATAGAACATGTGGATGAAAAAAGATATTTTATGAAAGTAACCTCACAGGGTGATTTGATCATAAATTCCTGACTGGGTAGACCCTGGTGGATAGTCACACCCGAGGCATATGACATATTTGCCTTAAATAAGCCCTGTCCATTGTTTTTGTACATCTAAGTTAACACGTCTTTGAAATAAACCATAACTACCCTCAGAGCACATAATCTTGTTAACTAACCCCTACCTTGCTTTCTCCTACCTCCATGTAATCTGCCTTATGTTCCTCCTTGATTTCAAATGCATAAAAGAAGGTGCAAAACTGTTATTGCCTGAAGCATTTGAGATCTTGTTCCCCAGCATGTGCTGTCAAGTTTGGCTCAAATAAATTCTTATAAAAATCCTCCAAGTTTAGACTAGGGGTCGGCAAACTGAGGCTCGCGAGCCACATTGCTGCTCTTTGGGTATGTTCCATCTCAAAAGTTTGCCGACCCCTGGAAGAGCCAATCCTGTCCCTCACAACAATTTAAAAATTATTCGAGAGCCATAAATATAATTTTACGTAATCATCATTATGTGAATAATATCCTTTAAAAATTTTATAAATGAAACTATGATAGTTTTATTTTCATTCTCAATTTTACTTCGAGCCACATGTACATACCCAAAGAGCCACATGTGGCTGGCGAGCCGCAGTTTGCTGACCCCTGGCAGCTCTTCCGTCTCAAAAGTTTGCTGATCCCTGGTTTAGACAGTTCTTATATCAACAGACAAATACCAGTAAGTATGAATCCCTCTCCACTAGGGGATGAGTAGAAAACCTTCCATTCAGAGTGTCCTGAGTAATGTCTGTTGAGATTCTGGGTTAGGCCTTCTTTCTTTCTTTTGCTTTAACTTTATACACTGCTTCTGTGTCCTATGATATGTAATGCCTAAGCTGGTGATAATGCTGGGTCAGGATGATATACTAATTGCAGAATTGACTGTAATAAAAGTTTCTTTTTTTTTTTTAATTGGGGAATTGGGGGATGGGAACAGAGCTGGGGAATTGGGGGAAGGGGAACAGACAAGTTGCTGTCGTTTTTTGTTCTTCAGTCTAGTTGTGGAGGGCGTTGCTTCACTGGCCCAAGTTGGCACCATCATTGCGCTCTTCCCGGGTGAGGCAGATCAGTCGCCGGCTTCAGGACGGCCGCTCACTGCGGCTGCTGGCCGCTCACACTGGCTGCTGGCTACACACGGTAGCTCATGGCAACCCACTGCCACAGGGGCTGCAGCCTAGTCCATCGCTGGCGACTCATGGCAGCCCAGCTCCAGGTTGAGCTGTTGTTCAGCATCTTAGCTGCGGAGGGCAGTGTCACTGGCCCTCATATGTGGGATCCGAACCGGGGCCCTCTGGCGTCCCAAGCCAGTTCTTAACCATCGCGCCACTCGGCCGGCCCTAAAAGTTTCATTTTAAAATATTTTTTTGAATTTTGAAAGGCTCATAAGCTTACACAAAAGCTGCAAAGATAATTTTTTTTCCCACTCCATTGAAGACTAGGTTGTTGACCTAAGCCATATTACCTTTGAGTACTTTCATGTGTATTTGCTGCAAATAAAGACATTCTTCTACTTAACCACAATGCAACCATCAAAACCATGAAATTCACAGGTACATTACTGACATTTTATCCTCAGACCCCATTCAAGATTGGCCAGTTCTTTCAAATTGTCCTTTTTAACAAAAAGGATTCAATTGAGAATCTCGAGTTGCATTTATTTGGCGTGCCTCTTTACTTCCTTTATTCTGGAACAGTTCCTCTGTGTTAACTTTCATAACCATGGTACTTTTGAAGGTGGAAGACAAGATATTTTGTAGAATATTTCCAAGTGATTTTGTCTTTTTCTCATGATTAGAAATGGATTAATGCATCTTTGATGAGAAAAATCACAAAAGTGATACTGTGTTGTTATTGAATCTTATCTAGTGGTGCATGATTTTGATGGGCCCATTACTGACCATGTTTATTTAGATCATGTGGTTAAGGCAGTGTCTGCCAAGTTTCCCCACTATTTTTTTCACCATTTTACTTAAGTATTTTTGTGGCAAGTTACTTTGAAACTATGTAAATAGCTCATTCCTCATTACACTTTATTTCGTTTCAACTTATCCATTCATTTATAATTATTTGGACTCATGATTTTCAATTTTATTCAGTGAGTTATAATTAGTTACAAGCATTTTATATTTTGATGTCAAATTGTCCCAAATTTGGTGTGGAATAGCCCTCCCTCAAGTTGCCCTTCCTGTCCTTTTGATGTGTCTCCATTATTCTTTGAGTACTTCCTTGATTTTCTGCCTAAGATGTTCCAGAATTATTACCTTGTATTTTCTCTGCCATAACCTTGGAATAAACCATTTCTCCAAAGATCCTTGGTCCACTTAACGGTGAAGATTTAGAAACCAAGACCTGGGAGATACTGTGTTCACTGCTGTTGAGATGTGCTGCCCCCAGGTCCTCTCAGCAGACACAGCTAGAGAATATATGTATGTGTATGTTCTTTTGCTTTGTTTGCTTTTGTTAGATTCCACGTAAGTGAGATCACATGGTAATTTATCTTTTTCTGTCTGACTTATTTCACTTAGTGTAGCACCCTCAAGGTGCAAAGTGCATCCATATTGTCACAAATGGCAGGATTTTATTCTTCTTCATGGCTGAATAATATTCCATTATATACTGGGGGTGCCAGAAAATGTATACACATTTTAAGAAAGGAAAAAACTGTTTCAGAATTATGCTGATGGTAACTACTTTGAGCACCTCTTGTGATTACAGAAGTCAAATGTGACTTGTATTCATCTTTTGTTATTTCTTAAAATGTTATATATATTTTTGGTACCCTCTGTATATGCATAATTTCTTTACTTTCTTTACGCACATATCCATCAATGAACACTTAGTTTGTTTCTATATCTTGGCTACTGTAAATAATGCTGCAGTGGACATGGGGGTGCAGATATCTTCCAAGTTAGTGTTTTAATTCTCTTTGGATAAATAATTGCTGGATCATACAGTAATTCTATTTTTTATTTTTCTGGGAGTTGTTTTAATTACAGGTAAAACACCTTTTCTTTTGTCTGAGATGCCATTTCCCAAAGCCTACAGAGCAAGTATTCAAAGCAATTTCAAAAGTGGAAGGTAAACAGGAATCACCTCCTTCTAAATTTTGTATTTATAAATCAGTTTTAAATCTGTTTTTACCAAAACTAATCAGATAAGAAAAGGTATAAAATTCGGGAAAACCAGTGGTTCATGAGTATAGATAGAGTCTCTCTCCTTCGCTGTATTTGGCTGGGGTAGGTTGTCTCTTCAGGTCAGTAAATTACAAGGACATAATCTTTCTTTAAGCAATTCAGAAAACACAATGTTTTAACCTTAGACGCTTTATAGTATGCCTACACACCACAATTTTTTGTTCTTTACAAAGATGAAAACAAGAATGACCAGGATAATGGTCCTGGGGTCTATTTATCTTTCTGAGTTGATGGAGTTAAGTGCTTTTTAAATCTGAAGAAAAACTTGTGACTGGCTATAGATGGCTATAACCATCCTTTGATTTTTTTTTTTTTACACATTTAAAGTCCAGTTTTATTTATTTTGTTATAAGGGCTTTTATCCTATTCTTCAATATGCAAGTTGTACTTAGGTTTTTGTTCCATCTTAAAGGAATTTTTATGAAATAATCTAATAACATTCTTATTTATGGAAAGAGACTTTCTAAGGAGGAGTAAATAAAATGTCTATGTTGGTTAGAGATTTAATTTTGCTGTGGAAGAATGACCTGTTTTAGGAATTAGGAGAGAAAGTTGTAAAACTTTGGGTCCTTGTGAAAGCCAGAGAACATTCATTGAACCAGTTATTTCACATTCCTTGGACAATTTCCATGGTTGTCTTACTCTCTGTATTTTCTTCACCATCTTTTTTTTTTTTTTAAGATTTTATTGGGGAATTGGGGAAGGGGAACAGAAAAGTTACTGTCCTTTTGTTCTTCAGTCTAGTTGTGGAGTACGTTGCTTCACTGGCCCATGTTGGTATTATCATTGTGTTCTTCCCGGCTGAGGCAGTTGCTTGCTGGCCATTGGATGGCTGCTCACAGCGGCTCATGAAAACTCATGCACTCCCGCTGCTGGCCAGCACCACTGCAGTCTACGCTGTCGCCGGCGACTCACTGCAGCCCAGCTCCAGGTCGAGCTGTTTTTCACCATCCTAGCTATAGAGGGCCCAGCATCACTGGCCCTCATTTCACCATCTTTCTATGTACAAACCAGAGTGTGCAATAACTTCACCACTCCATCATTTCAAAACCTCTTTCAATTACTCACTAATAGCCTTGCTTGTCTGAGAATAAGATAAAGAAGGCATTCTGCATGAAAGCTGGTAGAGGGAGAAGGTTGGCAAGTGTTTGACTGCCTTTTCAGGATGGTCTGAGATTTATACAGATGAGAATAACCACTGAATCCCAAATACTGGCCATGTAGTTTAGGGAACTATAGGGTTGATCTTTATTATGGATAGGGCTTGCAGGATAGGAATTGTATGGCTACTGTTATGAATTATATTGTCTTTGGTCATTCTAGCTGGTCAAGAAGAGTGACAATTTAATGCAAGAGTCTCAGCTCACTAGAGTAAAACCATGAAATGATTTTAGTTTTTCTAATAATTGCCCCAATTATAAAATTGTTGACTACCTTTTTCTTACTGTGATGCCTTTCTTGGCCATTTGACACTTACCAATGTCTTCTTCATGTGTGGGCATATAGATGTACTACACTGTCTAGGAGAGCACAGTACCACAGGCCTCCCTTGGGGATTGTCTAGTTCTTTGTGATGCTGGTGATTGCTGCTGATGTGGTGGTTTCCTGGTATTCATGTATTTAGTTTGCATGTGTTCCCTTCCCTCAAAGGAAGGCAAGAGTCAAAAGCTAGATCAAGTGGGTTTGGTTGCCACTCTAAGAAGTCTGAATTTTTCTTTAAGTTTAATCAGAAAGCTTTGACGGATTTGAATAACATGATCTAATTGTTACTGCAGACAGAAAATTCTATTAAGTCAAAGATGGTCTGTACAGGAGCAGGGGTGGGAGCAGAGACCACTTAGGGGCTGTTGTAGAAGTCTAGATGAGAGATGATTGTGCCTAAGATTAGAGGACTACTGGTGAAACAGCTGGATTCAAGATATATCTTAACTGCGGAGACAATAGAACATACTGGTCAACTGGATGCATGGTGTGAAACGAAACAAAGAGTGAGGTGCAGCCACATCTACACAGCAGACATTACAACAACTGCAGAAGGTGGGAGAACTTTGGGTGTTCACCTGGGGACAACGATGAGAATAAGCACCAAGTGATATAGTCAGAGGGTAGGAACTTCAAAACAGAATACAAAGCAAAATAATGTTGGCAGAATAAAGCTCCATCCTTCCTCTCTGACCCCTTGAGTCCCTGTGGGACTCATGTCCTCTTCCCTGTGAAGGGGAAATTTATCTGATTTTAGGGAAAGTGGTATCATCAAGTGAAAATAGGTGTCAGGTAAGATGGAATACAAAAGGGCTGGTAGAAGCAAGATAAAAAATCTAGAGATATATTTATAACCTAATGATACTGGAGATCCCTAGGAAATGAGGATATTAAACGAGGCCAAAGGATGAGAATGTTGGATGAAATAGCATGAAGGGCCCTCTGATTTTACTGTAAGGTAAAAGCTATCATGGAAAATAGACTGAAGTCACGTGTTGATAAGGGAGGAGAAATACTGAGCAAGAAATTTGGTTTAAAGGCCAAATAATAGAATTTACCGGTGCCAAATTTCCCCCTGGAATGTCAGCATCATGGTACAAACATCCTGTGTTGATAGGAGGGCATGGGTGGAGGTTCGCTCTCTGTTTTACAGTTTAACTTGGTGGGTCTTTTCTAATTTATACATTTACTGTTGAGTAATTGTGACATCAGAAGGAAATCATCCAATCATGATTTTCTGCTTTTCTTTTAAAATTTCTCCCCACTTACTATTACTAGTCTTTTAGCTTTTTTCTTCCTACCTACACTTGTGTCTCACTTCTCACCTGATCTATAGGTTACGGTATATTGTACAACACACTAACATTCTAACATCTTATTTTAAGTTTGAAATGGATTTTTGGCAGTTTTTAGATCTAGGATTTTAGAAATACTCAATTGGAATATGTCTCGTCATGAATTGCAATCATCATAACATCAACCTTTCACTTTTTCAGAAAGTGAATATTGCTATCAGGATGACCAGATCATCATGTCACCTTGTGATGTCACTAATGGCATCATGTCTGTATCTGTACAGTGAGCTTCTAGGAGATTTCTCTCTTGTAAAAGATAAAGCAACATCTTCAAATAAAACATGAAATTTGACACAGTTAAACATTATTCCTTCCCTGCTAAGTCTTAACTATTGGTATGTTCATTAAGGAATTCACATATACTGCTGTATTAAGACATATGTCACACTTTGTTTTCAAACCTCACTGTGACCCATGTGATGGGTTCTGAACTTTGAAGTTACAAGATTGAGTCTTCTACAATGTGAAAAGAGGGGAAAAAAGATTATGTAAGAGCAATTTAACTTTGTGGATGGAGAAAATAGTTCTGTCATGTTAGAGGCTCACGGAATAAAGAGCAAATCAAATGTGTTAAATAGCTTTATTGAGAGATGGATTTTCCAATACTAACAGTTCTTTGTACACTTTTTAGCTTTGAAGGAAAGATGGAAAGGGGTTGGCATAAATCAACCATGTTGCTTTGTTAAGTGTTCTTGCATGAAACAAATAGCTTCCAAGATACAAATAATTAGAAACTGTAATGGCAGCCTTCTTTTGTAAGGTAGTTAAGATGAAATAATGCATCTGTATCTGTATTAACAAAAGGCCAAAGACGTGTTGAACCAGCTAACTGGACTTTTTACAATGGATTGGCAAGATAAAGATTGTAGATACCACCTATTGAGGCAGCGACAACCTTCACATGTAAGGTAATACTGCTCCTTAGAAAACTTTACATCTAATTACGTATTCAATATTTACATTTTCATTGTCTCATAGGCTCCCTAAAGGCAAGGATCGTATGCTCAGAATTTTTCACAATGTCTGGCATGCTATAGCCTCTCAGTAAATACTGATTTAAGAATAATCTAATTTTAATTTGGGAACATTAGTCAAGTTGGGAAACTGTGCTACGTAATACACTGGTTTCTTCTGTTAATCAAACTTTAGCTATATAATTGAGACAGGAGTAGGAAAAAACAAATTTCACAAACAACTTAGTCATTTTAATCACCAGTTTCTACCTTCTTTTTCTGCAGCAAACCTTTTTCTAGAGATGATTTTGATCTCCCTTTGGAGAAAAATGTAGTCAATAACCAATGGTTCCAGATAGAAAAGGCTAAGGGCCTAGAAATTAATAAATTATATAATCAGTCCTCAAAGTTTTATGTGTAACACATTTTTGTGTATACTGACACAAATAACATTTGATGTTGTTGGTGGCATAGGGGAGACCCTTGTCACCCAGCTGCTAAAGTAGAAACTGGGCTTTAACAACATACAAACATAACATCAATTAATGCACTAAACATACTTGGTTCAAAGTTAACTATCAGGGATTCCACAAAAGTTCCAAGAGAAAATCTATCAGATACACACATCAGCAATTATCGTGCAAGGAAAAGAAATTAGGCTCTTCTGTCAACTCCTCAGGAGAAAAGTCAAGTGCCTAAACTATGTTAGTCTAAAAGAAAAGGCCAAAGTGACAGACAACAAGCATTTGCTCTGAGATCCAAAAGAATAGCTACTCAGGAAGCAGTGACTGCAGGCTGAAACCCAGGTCATGTTCTGATTAGGGAGTGAAGACAAAGGGCTTTTATGAGAAAGGGGAAGGGAATAATCCCATTAATAGAAGGAATATCTATTGGTGCTAATAAGTCAAAGAGGGAATTTCTGGGGTTGCAAATAAACAAAGTTATTCTTTAGCTGTACACGGTGGTGCTAAAGAATGTCTTGAGAACTTTCAGTCCTGTCGTCAGAATCGTGCTTTGCAAACAGTTGTTTGGAATACCATGTTGCTTTGTCCCAGTCCAAAGGTTATTTTGCCCATTTTAAATACCCCGAAGTTGGAGGAGTGGGACCTGTAAGGCAGTTAGCTCCTCTGAAATGGCAGCTCCAACTCCATTTCCAAGCAACTCTGTTTCTTTTATTTTTCACAGCTAAGATCATCAGGGCCTCCTTGCACAATGCAGTGAAGATTGGGGGCCTAACCATAGATGTTCTGTCCCTTTCATAATCCACTCACTAGGCAGTTTTCCTTTGGCTGCAAAATTGCTTTTGGTTGGATATGAGGAATCCAGCCATGAGTTGCTCAAGATTTCCTCTGGGTTGAAATGGATGGATGCAGGAGTCCTATTTACAAGGACAACCATTTTGCAAACTTTCTAAACACTTTAAAAGAGAAACATCTATAATATGGGAGGAGGGGGAGGACAAGGAGGATGACATTTGTTGAGAACCTACTGTCGGTCACGGAGCAAAGCGCTTTCAATAGTTAATCTTATTAATTTGAACCTACAACATTCTAGCGAGGTAGTGAAAAACCCCAGCTGCAGCAAAAGTAATTGAAAATTACAGAAATTTGGAGACTTGTTTAGTTAAGGGGGAACAAAAGAACTCAAGCCTATGAGTTTTGATGTTGATGCGTGGTGAAGGAAGTTCTGTGTGATAGGGGAGCAGCCAGAACCCGAAATGCTTCCCAAGTGTAACCAGTTAGAAATTAGGACAAAGAATGCAGCGGCAGCAGGGTAATCTACAGCAAAGGAAAAGCAGAATTTACATGCACTTCGCAGCTGAAATTAAGCAATTCCCGGAGTGGGGGTGGTAAAGAGGCAGATAGAGTTCTTTAAGAAACAAGTACGGACATTTTCAGGAGCCCCCACGCTCACTTGGTCCAGGTTACTGTAAGATCAACACACTGGAGGCTCTGTTGCCAACTGGAAGATTGAAGGCCAACAGGAAGCATATGTCCCTCCCCCTGCAGGGCTTTCTCTCTCCCCTCCAAGGCTCCAGGGGACCAAAGGAGCCAGGAGTTGTTTCCTGCCGGTTTCCACTCCTCCCTGAAGGGACCTGGAGGGTGGAGGCCGGGCTTCGCTGAGGGTCGGCATCGGCCAAGTCCTGCGGAAGTCTGGGTGCTCACACGGCCCCGTGCGTGCTCTCTCTGTTTATCTGCAGCCCAGAGGCTCCTTGCAGCAGCCGGCGCTGCAAGCTCAGTCGCGAAGAAGCCATGGCGAAGTCCAAGGGCCGTCTGTACCTTTGGATGTGCTTGGCTGCTGCGCTGGCATCTTTCCTGGCAGGATTTATGGTGGGTAAGTGTACAAACCGCTTCCCGAGCCTAGGGCTGGCGCTCCTCCGCGGAGAAAACTGCTGGGCTCGCCAGGCGAGCTGAGCTCAGTCTCAATCTGGACGGTGAACTCCATGAATTTCAGCCAAACTGGAAACGGAATGGAATGCCTTGGGGCCTTTCTCATAAAGTGTGACTGAAATCCAGACTTGTTGCTCGCTGAGTTCAAGGTACTGTTAAGGGCTGTTTGCAAGACAATCAGGTGTTGTCACTAACCGCAGGGATGAAAACAGTAGATTCAGCTGGAAGCGTTATTCATGCTTGAGTCAAAGCTTGCCAAGAATGTGGGCAGTACTGCAAAAAACTGCCCTTCCCTCATCATTTATTAAATTTAATATTTGTGGAATGCTCCCTGCATGTCAGGCACTGTGCTAAGAACTAGATTCCTTGGGGAGAACAAAAAAGGGGGAAAAAAAAGCCCTTGCCTTGATGAGCAACATGTGGGGAAATGAAAAGAACTCTCATATAAAACTTGTTTTAACCAACTCAAAATTACACCAGAATTTGAAGTTTTCCTGCATTTAATATGAATAGTTTTGTAAAGCTCACCATGATCTATTTCTTAGAGAACGGCTTTTTTTGGCTTGTAGTTCTTACAGTAGTCAAAACCAATGATGTGTGTGTGTGGTGTTTATATGTGTGTATGTGTGTGTTCTCCCCCAGGCTGGTTTCTTAAGCCTCTCAGAGAAACAACTACATCACTTCGATATCATCAAAGTATACGGTGGAACCTGGTATCAGAGATGAAAGCCGAAAATATTAAATCATTTCTTCGGTAAGTTTGTTTTGCATATTTGATCTTAAAAATAAAGTGTTTAAACTATTGCAGAGTGAGAAGTGCTTTCAAATTGGTTATGTTCATGTGGGTAACCTTCCTTGTGTGAAATTATATGATACCACATTCATTTATGGTAGTTTTAAATGTCTGCTTGAACCACTGTTAGGGTAAAAACTATTTGAATGTTGCGGGAGTCTTTCTTTCCTTCATCTACAAAACAAAATGTATCTGATTGCTTTATGAAGAAATGTTTCAACTTCATGTAATTTGGGGCTACACCTGAATGTTATTCTGTATCCCTCATGCCTGGGTTTAATCAGCGATGTTATATAAATATTATGTCATGTCAGGGAGACTTAAATGGTTATAAACTCTGATTTAGAGGAAAGGAGGTAAAAGTTTCAAATTCTGTCTTTCACAAATTAAACTTCTAGCTCATGTTGCAAATATAAGTAACATAAATAGGACAAAATGGAAGCAAAAGAGCCAGTGTAAATCCACCAGTCTCCAAGCATGAAAAAGAGTGATATGTAGGGGAATTTATCAAGAATTCCTTGAAGGTAGTCACTATGACATTTATTTCTATACTCAGACTCTAAAAGGAGTGTCATTAGAAATACTCCAGTTTTATTGAAGTATAATTTACATAAAATAAACCGCATCCATGCAAAGCCTTCAATTTGAGAGTATTGACAGACGTATAATATACTCAACAATCCACATCCTCAGTCACAATACAGAAAATTTATATCATGCCCTTTTCTATTTATTCCTCCCTTCATCCTAGGCCCTAGGCAATCACTGGTCAGATTTATGTCACTATGGATTCCTTTTCATTTTTTCAGAGCTTTACATAAATGGAATCATATAGTCGTGTGCCCATTGGTGTCTGTTTTCATTCTGGCATTCATCCAGGTTGTTGCATGTATGGTAGTTTATTGCTTTTCACTTCTGAGTATTCCATTGTATAAATATGCTGCAATGTGTGGATGGACATTTGGGTTCTTTCTCGTTTTTGATTAGAGTGAATAAAGGTGCTATGAACATATGTTGACAAGTTGTGTGTGGACATGTTTTCATTTTTCTTGGAATGGCTGTGTTGATAAGCAAGTGTTTCACTGTTTAAGAAAATGCCAAACAGATGTTAAAAGTGGTTGTACCATTTTCCATTTCTACCAATCATGTGTGAGTATACAGTGCTCCACACCTTGGCTAACACTTAGTATTGTTGGTTGTTTTAATCTTAACCATTCCAATGGGTGTGTCGTGGCATCTCATTGTGCTTTCAGTTTGCGTTTTCCTGATGTTAAGCATCTTATGTGCTTATTGGACTTTGTGTATCTTCTCTTATAAAGTCTCTGCTTCAATATTTTCCTGTGTGTAGATTGTTTTGTTTTCTTATTATTGAGCTGTAGGACTTCTTTATATACTCTGGATATAATATCTTTGTCAGACATGTATTGTGAATATTCTGTCCTGTGGCTGGCCATTTTTGTTTATTTAGTGGAGCTTTTGAAGGGCAGAAATTTTTAAGTCCAGTTGACCAATTTTTGTTTTATCTTTTATATTCTGTGTACTAACTTTGCCTGTGAGAATTTGTGAGGATTTTCTTCTATGTTTTATTTAATAAGTTTTATAATTTTAGCTTGCAAACATTTAAGTCAGTGATTCCCTTCAAGTCAATTTTTTGTGGATAGTATGAGATAGGAGTTGATGATTTTTAAAACACAATTATTCATTTATTCTCACATTTGTTGAAAAACATTTTCTTTCCCCCATTGAATTGCCTTGGCATCTTGGTCCAAAATCACTTGACCATAAAATGTGTGACCTGTTTGTGGATTTTATATTTTCTTCTATTGATCTCTTGATCTATATATCTCAATCCCACACTATCTTGTTTAGTGTAGTTTCATAGTAAGTCTGATAATTAGGTAGAGTTAATCCTACAAACTTTTCTTTTTAAAAATTGCTTTGACTTTTTTTTTTTTAAAGAATTTTTATTGGGGAACTGGAGGATGGGAACAGCGCTGGGGAATTGGGGGAAGGGGAACAGACAAGTTGCTGTCCTTTTGTTCTTCAGTCTAGTTGTGGAGGACGTTGCTTAACTGGCCCAAGTGGCACCATCACTGCGCTCTTCCCAGGCAAGGCAGATCAGTCGCCAGCTTCTGGACGGCTGCTCACTGCAGCTGCTAGCCGCTCATGCTGGCTGCTGGCTACACACGGTAGCCCTGCTTTGACTATTTTAAGTCATTTGTATTTCCAAATAAATTTTGAAATCCACTTCTCAATTTCTACAAAAAAAAAACCAAAACACAAAAAAAACAAAAAAGCCTGTTGGAATTTTGATTAAAATTGCATTAAATATATAGATGAATTTGGAAGAGAAGTAACATCTTTAAACTACTGGCTCTTTCAGTCCCTTCATTCATTCATCTTATGGATGTACTACAGTAACTCTTCAATGATTGAGGGGCATTGACATTTCCCCCCAGTTTTTGGCTATTACGATTAAAGCTGCTATTAACATTTGTGTACAGCTTTTACTTGAACATAGTCTTTCATTCCTCTGGGATAAAGGCCCAAGAGTGAAAATTGCTAGGTTGTACATTTTAATTTTAGAAGAATCTGTCAAACTACTTTATAATATGGCTGGCATCCTTTTATATTTTCCATTGGTGTTATCACTATTTTAAATTTTACTCATTCTGACAGGTGCACAGTGATACCTCATTGTGGATACTATATCCATTTCCCTAATGACTAATTAATACTATTGAACATCTTTTCCTGTGCTTATTCACCATCTGTATACTCTCTCCAGTGAAATGTCTCTTCATGTTTTTTGCCTGTTTTTATTTGGATAGTTATTTTTTCGTTTTGTGCTTTAGGAGTTCTTATATTTTTCCAGATGAAAGTTTTTTATCAGCTTTGTGGTGTACAGATATTTTCCCCAGTCTATTATTTGTCTTTTCATGTTTTAACAGAGTCATTTGGCGATCATGAATTTTTAATTTTAATGAGGTCCATTTATCAGTTTTTATGAATCATGCTGTTGGGGTCATGTCGAAGAACTCTGTGACTAGCCCTAGATCCCTATTCCCCTCTTCCCCCCTCCGAAATGTTATAGTTTACATTTTACATTAAAGTCTGTGATTCATTTTTACATAAGGTATAAGGTTTGGTTGAGGTTCATTCTTTTGCCAATAGCTGTCCAATGTTTCTAATACCATTTGTTGAAATACTATCCTCTTCCATTTAATTACTTTTGCACTTTTGTCAAAAATCAGAGTGTGTTTCTGGGTTTCTATTTTGCCTTATTAATCTATGTGTCTACTCTCTCTAGTACCACACAGTCTTTTTCATTTATTTAATTAAATTTATTGGGATAATAGTTAATATTATATTAGTTTCAGGCATACAATTCTATAATACATCATTTCTATATTGCATTTTATGCTCACCACCCAGTCGAGTCTTCCATCACCATATATTTGACCCCCTTTACTCTCTTCATCCTTTCCCATCTCCCTTCTCTCTGGTAACCACCATACTGTTGTCTTTGAGTTTGTTTTGTTTGTTTGTTGCTTTCAATTTTTTATCCCACATATGAGTGAAATCATATGGTTCTTGTCCTTTTCCATCTGACTTATTTCATTTAGCACGATACTCGCAAGATCCATTCATGTTGTCACAATTAGCAATATTTCATCATTTTTTATGGCTGAGTAGTGCTCCATTCTATAGACAGAGTATGTACCACATCTTTATCCAATCATCCATTAAAGGACACTTAAGTTGTTTCTATGTCTTGACTACCATGAATAATGCTGCAATGAATATAGGGGTACATATATATTTATGAATAAATGTTTTCAAATTTTTTGGGTAGATACCCAGAAGAGGGATTGTTGAGTCATATGGTAGCTCTAGTCTTAATTTTTTGATGAACCTCCATACTAATTTTCACAGTGGCTGTACCAATTTACATTCCCACCAGCAGTGTATGAGGGCTCGTTTTTTTCCACAATCTCTCCAGCACTTGTTATTACTAGTCGTGTTGATAATAGCCATTCTAACAAATGTGAGGTGGTATCTTATTATGGTTTTGATTTGCATTTCCCTTATAGCTAGTGAGGTTGAGCATCTTTTCATATATCTGTTGGCCATTTGTATGACTTCTTTATTTCTCCTTCATATCTAAAAGATAACTTTGCTGGATTTATTATTCTTGGCTGGTGATTTTTCTCTTTCAATACTTGGAATATTTAATTCCACTCTCTCCTAGCTTGTAAGGTTTTTGCCAAAAAATCTGATGATAATATAATAGGGTTTCCTTTATAGGTTACAGTCTTGTTTTCCCCTGGCTGCCTTTAGAATTCTTTCTTTGTCATTAACTTTTGACAGTTTTAATATAATGTACCTTGAAAAAGGTCTTTTTGCATTGAGATAATTAAGTGTTCTGTTAGCTTCTTGGATTCAAGGGTTCAGCTCTTTCCATAGGTTTGGGAAGTTTTTGTAGATTATTTGTTTGAATAGGCTCTCTGTTCACTTCTCCCTCTCTTCTCCATCTGGTATACCCATTATTCTTCCTAATAGAGTCAGATAGTTCTTATAGACTTCTTTTACTTTTTATTAACTCTCATTTCTCTTTTTTCTTCACCTGAGTCATTTCTAGATTTCTATTTTCAAGATCACTAATTCTTACTTCCACCTTATCTGTTCCATTTCCTAATCTCTCTTAATTCATCCTTCATCTCATTTATTGAATTCTTCAGCTCCAGAATTCCTGTTTGGTTATTTTTTATAGTTCCAGTCTCTTTACTAAAGTACTCCTTTTTTGTTTGTTGATTTTATTCCTGAGGTCATTGAACTTCTGCCTTTTTTAGTTTTCTTGTATCTCCTTGAGTTTTTTTCAGAACTGCAATCCTGAATTCTGACATTTAAATCATAGTCTTCCATGTGTTTGAGTTTGTTTTCTGAAGACTTTTCATTTTCTTTCTGAGCTATCTCATTACCTTGGTTATTCACGGTACTTGATGGATTATTTCTCTGCCTGGGCATTTTAGGGATTGAAATCTTTAAGTACTGTACTTTGCTTTTAACAATTTAGCAGGTTGATAAGTAGAGTTTTCTTTTGTTTTCCAATAGATGGTGCTATAGTGCAAGTTTTGTTTTTTCTTACCTGTAGTACTACTGAAACAACCCAGATCTCATTCCCTCTGGCAATGGCCCTATTATGCCTAATGAAATGGGAGCAAAATTCAGCTGACGTCTTCTACAAAAAGTTTTCATCTGGTAAAAGAAACACAAAAGAGGAAATAGCTGTTTTTGTTTGTACTTGTTTGTCCTAAATATTACAGTGTGAATATGTAACGCCTGGAGCTGTAATTCACAACGTGGAACCATAAGGAGAAATTCAGATGTAAAGGAAAGGGTGTTATGCCCTGCTGCTCTTGTTTTGCACTTCTGTATTTCATTTCAGCGGATTCTCTAAGAGATGGGAGACAGAAGTTCATGGTTAATCATCTATTTTAATTTCAGGAAATCTATTTTTTTCCTAATTATAAGGATATCTGCCCACTGTGGAAAATAAAACAATTACAAATTATATAAAGTAGAAATTAAATATGCCCACCCTCACTGTTGTTTCTCTGTATATAAAATAACTTCTGTCTCTAAAAACATTAACGCTATTTTTTTTACAAATATTTTAAGATATTAAATATCTGTAACCTGCAGTTTTCATTTAATGCTGTATAAGGGGAATCTTCACAGAGGAGAAAATGCTTGAGGCATTCTAATGGATGATTAATAACCTGCAGGTGGGAAAGGTGAATGACTAGAAGTGGTGATAGAGGGAGGTTCATGTAAATAGGACATTTATGTATGAGAGAAGACCTTATGCAAAGGCTAAAAGGTTGTCACTTCAGGAGAAAAAAATGAGTGTATAGATGACACAGAGCAGAGAAGTTTATAAAGGGAGTGGTGGGCTATGAAGCTGGAAATGTGGAAGATTAGATCAGATGAAAAAAAAAAGAGCCCCAGATGCCACGTTGGAGTATGAACGTTATAATGCAGGGTGTAGGCAGCCAGAGAAGGGTTCTGAGCAGCTGGAAAATATGATCAGATGAATGTTTGTAAAATATCAGTATTTCTCTAGGTCAGACAACTGAGACTTAGGCTGTAGCCCTGACATTTCATAGTTATGAAACTGTGAGTGACTTATTTAAGTATTCTCTATTTTCTTATTTTCAAAATGCGGACAATGGAAGAAGGGTTGTGAGGATTAAATGAGATAACCCACCTGAAAGTACCTGGTCAGGTTCCTGACATGTGGTAAATTTTCTATCAATGTTAATTTTCCTTTACTGCCGATCTTTTTTTGGTCTATGTTTGACTAAAAATGCAACTTACAAGAGCATTATTGTTCTACTGATAAGGGGAAAGTGTTTGGGAAACTATTTAAAAATATTATTTACTTCAAGTGATCTCATTAAAAACTATGTTTGTGAGGTCACTTAAATGCTCCAAATCATTTAAACCCAGAACCAAAAGAACACTGCTCAAATTCAATTCAACAAACCTGTACTGTATAATTCCTGGGTAATAAGCAGGAACTAAGCACTAGGGAATACAAAATAAAAATATAAAAATGAAAACAAAAAGTTCAATGAGATACATAAACAATTGCATACAACATGATAAGAACAACAGTAGATGTATTATATTAAATAGACTGCCCAACTGGTCTCTGGCAAGCATTATGATCTTTTTCCAAAATGTCCTCATTTACTGATAAGCAGAAAGAAGGTGTACTATTGGTATAGAGGCATGACATTCATCCAGGGTGTTTTCTCATACCTGAGCCTCTGCTGAGTGTATGTGTTTACCATGAAATGTGTTCTTTTCTGAGGGAGCATAATGTGAAAACTGCAGTTACACAAAAATATTTAAAAACTGGGGTGGGGGCAGAAAAAGAAATTTTCCTCATATCCCTCTCAGTTCTTCTGGCTGGACTAATAATCAAGTTAACATGAGACAGAATAATAGGAGAAAATAACCACATTTAATACATATGTACACATGGGGGTTCCCTAAGAATAGTGGAGACTGATGACAGGCAGTTAAGGCTTATATGCCATCTAGAGCTAAGGAGAAGGGGAGTTGTAGTTTGGGACTTCAAAAGGTAGGAAGGCAAGTCATGTGAAGGTAGAAAAGCAGATGTTTGGTAAATGTTTTCTGGGCCATCTTTAACAGTGGGACACAGAGAGGACTTCGATCAAATGGGCCTTGCTAGGTTCCTCACTTAGTTCAGATTAAACTATAGTTCTCCATGATGATATCTCCCTTTCTGGAGCAGGTCAAAGGTTTTTTTTTCTGAGGCTTTTTGTTTCTTGAAAAAAACCCCAGTTTAACATAATCAATATCCCAAAAGGCACATTTTGGGGTGGTAAACTCTGCTCTCCCTCACTGGCATAACTAGAAACTGGTATCTCTAGCTGCGGTTTTTATATCTCTTCTATAGAAATGATAACCTAATGCCTAAGTATGAGTAATGCATCTAGGATAGTTCTTAGGCATATAATCTGAATATAGTAGTCTTTTACTCCCACTGGTATTTTATTTTCATTTTAGTTCTTTTACGAAGCTCCCTCATCTGGCAGGAACAGAACAAAATTTGCTGCTTGCCAAGAAAATCCAAACCCAGTGGAAGAAGTTTGGACTGGATTCAATCAAGTTGGTTCATTATGATGTCCTCCTGTCTTACCCTAATGAGACAAATGCCAACTATATATCAGTCATGGATGAGCATGGAATTGAGGTGATGTAGAATTGTGGGTATTTCTCTTACTTTACAACTCCACCTTTTTATATGAGTTGGAATTTCGGCTCAAGTAAAAAGAGAAATTTGGTAGTAGTGCAATGGAACTCATGTTTTTAAGAGATGTTAACAAGTTGCAAACTCATTATTCAGTATTTACTACGTGTTAGGCACAGTGCTAGGTCCTGAAGCCATAATGAAGACTAGGACATGGTTCCTTTGCTTAAATAAGATGAGGCAGACGTTGGAACACACCATTTCAAATCAGTATGGTAAGTGCTACGAAGAGTGTGATTAGGGTTCTTGATCTACAAGGGAAAGGGTCACTTAGCCTAGTGTTGAAATAAGAACGTTTAAACCTGTAGAGAATGTTTGTAAGAGCTTGTTTGAGCTACACTGATGAAATATGCCGGGGTTGCAGCGTTTAATGTGTTTGAAATGAAGGAGGAAGCATAAGGAAGATTACATAGAGGTGGGAGGAAACGAGGTGGGATTGAATGACAGGACAATTAACATGTCCTCTCCTGAGGGTAGTTTGGGCTTATTTCAAAGGTGTGCGGAACAATGGACAGGGCTCTCTTAAGACAAGGATAAGCCTTTCACTAAAAAGTGACAGGCCTGGGTGTGACTACCTACAGTGATCTACCCAGTTAGGAATTTATACTGAGATCACACTGTGAGGTAAGTTGCTTTCCATAGGATCCCTTTTTTCATCCACACCAGCCTGGGAGTCAGAGAAGCCTTCTTGAGAGAGAGTTGATATGTGAGGCATGAAAGAGTCTAAGGGATAAATTAATCACATGGAGAGGAATATTGATGAGAGAAGTCTAGGCAGAAGAGGAATATTGGCAAAGGCTTGGAGACAAATACTAATTTAGTTTTATTGGGGGAATTTCAAGATTTTCTGTATTTCAAGAGTGTAAAATACAAAGTGAGCCATGATAAGAGAAAAAACAGTCTACAGTTGACCCTTGAACACCATGGGGGTTAGGGGCACTGTCCTGCAATCTACATATGACTTTTTGACTTCTCACAACTTTACTACTTATGGCCTACTGTTGACCAGAAGGCTTACTGATAACATGAACAGTCAATTAGTACATATCTTGTATGTTATATATATATATATATATATTTTTATACTGTATTCTTACAATAAAGCTAGAGAAAAGAAAATGTTATTAAAAATCATAAGGTAAAATAAGTTTACAGTACTGTGTATTTATTGAAAAAAAATCTGCTTATACTTGGACCCACATAGTTCAGACCTGCGTTGTTCAAGGGTTAACTGTATATGTTTTGGGGACAGGTCATAGCAAGGCTTATACACTGTCCTAAGGAGCTTAGAATTCAGCTTTCGTCAGTGGAAACCATTGACGAGTCCTAAGCAATGGAAAGGTGTGTCTAAAAGAGGCATTTCAGGTAGTTTGGGAAGTCTGTAAATTAGACCTGGACTAGGCAAGGAGTTAAAATTGGAGTCTTAAGACAATAGTCCAGGCAAAAAATGACAAAGCCCTGAATTAGGATGTTAGCAGGAATGAGGAAGAGGGATATATCTGAGAAATAGGAAGCAGTATGGGAGGACTTTAATAGTGCTTGACTGAAAAAGGAGATGAGGACACAGTTTAGTCTGATTTTTAGGAATCTGATGTGGGTGGCTAGCTAGTGATGCTGATAATAGCAGGAGGAAAATGCACAACCAGAAGCAGACCTGGGGTGAGAGAAGATATATTCAAATTTTGCCCTGTTGAGTTTGGACATCCAAGCTGAAATGTCCATCAGGCCCTTAAATAGACAAGTCTGGAAGGCTGGACATCATAAGCAAATTAGGTACAGATAAAATTTTGAGAGTCCATGAAATCTCACAGGAAGAGAGCAGTGTACTGGGGATTAAACATAGGGAAACATTATTTACATGCAATTGAAAGAAAAGGGGCCCACAAAGAAAGCTGAAAAGAATAGTTGGAAAAAGAGAACCATGAGAGTGCCACCTTCAAAGCCCTGTTTTATATTTCATATGGGGGCTTTAGTTACCTGAGATTGCATGCATTTATAGAACGTTCTACTATTTTGAAGACAATAATAATTATAAAGCGCTCTCTCTCATTGTCAGTGGAATTTATCAAATTATAGAACCTAGTTTCAGGATGCTTAATCTTAAGTGGACACTTGGGGCAAAATATTGGGTTGTCAGAAAAGTCATGACATATTTTGTCTATGTTTTTCAAAGGTCATTTATTTATATAAAGAACAAAGATCAATTAATGATATATCGCCCATTTTGTTCGATAATCTTTTGCCATCTTTCAGTGAGCTTCATAATTCCTTGTTCATAGAAGGACCTGCCTTTATTTGTGAAAAACTGAACAAGGTGCTGATTTATAGCCTCACCTGAATTGAACATTATACCACACAAGGAGTTTTGAAGAGAGCAAAACAAGTGGAAGTCTGATGGCAGAAGGTCAGGCGAATATGGTGGGTGTGGAAATGCATCCCATCCAAGCTCCAATAATTTTTGATGGGTTGACCGAACTTGTGTGTGGTCTTGCGTTGTCACGATAGAACACAACTCCTTTACAATTAACAAGCTCTGGACATTTCTGGATGATGGATTCGTTCAAACTGTTCAATTGCCGACAGTACACATTCTAATTGATTGTTTGGTTCCTTGGTAGGAGCTCGAAAAACACGACACCTTTAAAATCCCACCACACTGAGAGCATAACCTTCCGCTGATGAATGTCGGCTTTCGGTGTCGTTTGAGGCGTGATCACATTGGGACCAAGACCGTTTGTGCACCACATTGTTGTAAACAATCCACTTCTCATCACCAGTTATCAGTCGCTTCTAAAAAGGATCATTTTCCTCATATTTAATGAGCATATTGCAGATGTTTATAGGCGCCGTCAAATGAACTTCTTTGAGTTCATGCGGAGCCCAAATACCGAGTTTGCTTATATATCCCAGCTTCTTCAGGTGGTAGTGAATGCTTGAATGATGGATGTTCAATGTTTCTGCAATCTCTCGTGTTGTGTAATATGAGTTTGACTCAATCAGTGCCTTTATTTTGTCATCATCAACCTCGGTGGGCCTCCCTTAGGAGTGTCGTTGAGATCAAAATCACCAGCATGGAATTTCGTGAACCATCGTTGGCACTGATGTTCTTCTAGAGTATTGTCACCGTAAACTATGCAACTTTTCACAAGCTCGATGTACGTTCTTTCCTTTGTGGAAGTAAAACAGTAAAATATGGCAAAAATGCAGTTTGGTCTTCCATCTTCAACTTGTAAAATCTCCAAAACTCAACCAAGTTGTTCAATTTTTTTTTAGAATGAAGCCAGAACTGTCAGCTATCAAATGACATAGCAATGACATAGATGCGAATGACTCTAGTGCTTCAAAAATGAACTAGTGCCATCATCACAAATGTGTCAGGACTTTTCCAACAATCCAATATATTATTTTTTAATTACAATCTAGAATATTTCTAACTTCATGTGTTTTGATGCTTGCTAGATTTTCAAAACATCATACGTTGAGCTGCTACCAGATGGATATGAAAATGTTACAAATATTGTACCACCATATAACGCTTTCTCAGCCCAAGGCACACCAGAGGTAAAAATAAGACATTTTCTTATTCAATTCTTTAAACCTTTCTTTGTTATATAAAACCTATATAGATAACTAAACCAGGGAGATTAGGAAGATCATATATCCTGATCCATACTTTGAGGTTCCATGCTATATAAATTCTACCTAAAAGTAATTAAAAAGAAAAAGAATAAAAGACTGCCAGAAAAGAAAATACATAAACATCAGACCCTGATGGAAATGCCACACTCTTAAAAAAAAATAAACTGCTGAATATGCCTTTAATTCAATAAGTGCAACAGATGGTTTTAGAAGTTTTTTTTCTTTGATCATAGTCTGACTTTGTTACAGATTTATAGATCACACCACAGAAGTTTTAAAATTAATGACATGGTTGGAAATTAAACATAGTTGAGATTTAAAATGACTTTTATTTCCTGTGGCTCAGTATGCACTGATAATTTCTTCAAAATAGAACATGCGGTTTAAAATGTTTTACATGTCATTTTTAAATGACAGAATTAGCATGGATCTATTTATTAAGCCCAAACTGGGAAAGAAAACTTTTGATGATGCAGTGTTGTGGAGCAAACTTATTCTTTGGTTTTCTCTTTAATTATAGCAGTATTCTGTGTTTTTCTTTTTTGTTTTCCTACAGGGAGATCTTGTATATGTAAACTATGCTCGTACTGAAGATTTTTTCAAACTAGAAAGAGAAATGGGCATCAACTGTACTGGAAAGATTGTTATTGCGAGATATGGGAAAATCTTCAGAGGAAATAAAGTATTGTGTTATTTTTTTTTCTAGAAGGAAGAAGATATATATGTTCTGTAAATGCAAATGATCAGCTTGTATCATAGCTTGTGAAATTACTTTCACGATATATACTGTATTTCCCCATGTATAAGACGCTCCCATGTATAAGACGCACCTTAATTTTGGGGCCTGAAATTTGAAAAAAATGTATTACATAAAGTTATTGAACTCAAGTTTTATTCATCATAAAATTCATACAACTCATCACTTGCAGGAAATGCAAGTAAAAAATTTACAACCACTGTATAAGACGCACCTAGTTTTTAGACCCCAAATTTTTCAAAAAAGGGTGCGTCTTATACATGGGGAAATATGGTATACATACATACATACATATACTATTTCCATGGTTGCACAGAAAATCCTGTTTTTATGTTCCTTCAAATATCTAGAAAGGGAAATTATTTTTAATAATTTTATTGCCAAAGAAATATGTTTTATTTACTTGAAGGAAATTTATATAAATTAAAAAATGAAAAGCTCCCCTGCATGACCCAACTTCATTGTCCAGACATAATCAATCTTAACAGCTCTTGCCAGACCCAATTCTGTAAAATATGAATATATCTGTGTCTATACTCATTTTACATAAATATTATGTATTTCACAAAGAGGGCATCAGAAATTATATATTTTATAACTGTTTTTTCACTCAGCAATAACTAGGTGTTCTTTCCTGGTTAAGTATAGGACTCTAGTTCATACAAGCTTAGTCTGGGCTTCCTATTCTCTAGATCCTTCACTGTGAACAAGTTGCTTAACTTCTCTGTGCCAGTGTTTCCTCACATATAAAATGGAAATGTTAATAATAACACTAACCTCTTAGAATTAAATGACTTTATATTTGAAAGCACTTTGGATAGTGACTGGTGCTTAGTAATTTCTATGTCACTTTATTAAGTAAATACCTCATTATTTTAGATGGCTACATAGTATTTCACAGAATTGATAAACAATTTATTTAACCATTCCTCTGTTGATGGATGTTTGGTGTGTCTTCAAATGTGTTACTGTTAAAATGATGCCATTGTGAACATCTTTGTCAATATTACTTGAACATTTGTGCGAAGATTTTTTTGTAGTATAGATTCCCAGGAGTTGAATGGCTGAATCATAATGTATATTATTTCAAAATTTTGATAGGCATCATCAAATTACCCTTAAAAAAATTTGTGGCAGTGTACTCTAATATTATGTGAGAGTGCTTTTTGAATATTGGAATATGTTTTAGTTCATCAATACTGATGGTTATATACCTTTTGCCACTTCTGGTAATGAAGAATTCAGTATCTTATAGGGTAGATTTTCATTTGTGGTCAGCTTGCACTACTACAAAAATGTTTACAAAAACACTGTGGGCAATTTTTCACACACTGTGACTATTATGCATAGAACTTTAAATTAATTTAGTTCCACAAATATTGTAGAGTACTTATTCTATCATGTGCCAGATTTAGGAGGGTGGATAGTAAAAAGTGATTAAGACATGGTCTCAGTTCACAACAATTTAGTATAAAAACCATTTTAAAATACTTTTATCTATCCTAAAATAGAAATATATACAAAATACAGAAGTACAAAGAAGGGAGACATTAATTCTGTAGTTTTAGCGACAATAGAAATGTTTCCCAGAAGAGGCAATAACTTGTTTCGAGTTGTGTAAAATAAATGAACATTGTTAGATCTACCAAGAAAGAAACTGATTTCAAGGCAAAGACAACTAAATCAGTAACAGCATGATAAAAAGCAGTGACTAAATTTCCTTACATTATAAATTCAATTTTCACTTAGGTGAATAAGTCATTCATTTGCCATTTCTACGTCATGGATTGCATATTGCCCCTGCAGGTTAAGAATGCCATGTCAGCAGGAGCCATAGGAATCATCTTGTACTCAGACCCTGCTGACTACTCTGCCCCTGAGGTACAGCCGTATCCCAAAGGATGGAACCTTCCTGGAACTGCAGCTCAGAGAGGGAATGTGTTAAATTTGAACGGTGCTGGTGACCCACTCACTCCAGGCTATCCAGCCAAAGGTAATGGATGAGCCTGTCTTGGTCCACCCATTTTTGTAAAAATGCCACTTGCTCTTATAGAAGGCATAAAAGGAAGCATCTACAGAATAACATTAAAACTGTGTGCAATTATAACGTTTTGGATTACCATTGCTAGGGACTGAGACATTTCCCTTAGTTTAGTTTTAAATTTTTATGAGTTGTGTACACAGAGAAGGGAAGGTGTTTTCAATTCTTTCTCTACCTTTAATAGAGGTTCAGAAACACAGATTCTCATATCCAAAGTAATACTGCTGTTACCAAACTAGAATGTGGGGTTTCTGAATTGCCTAGTGATTTTATCTTTTTCTAGATCATACATTTCTATTTTTAAAAATACCAATGAGTTTTTTGTTATTTAACATGTAAAATGTGAAAAGTTTTGACATCTGTATAACCATCTCCACTATCAAGGTAATGAACGTATTCATTGTCCAAAAATGTTTCCTATCATCTCAAACCTTAGTGCCTCACCCACCGCCTCATCGCTAGGCAACCACTGATCTACTTTCTGTCCACATATTTATTTTGAGGTCCATCCATGTTGATATCTGTGTTATTAGTTCATTGCTCTTTTGAGGAGAAGCATTCCATTGAATAGATGTACTACAGTTTATTTATTTATTTATTTATTTATTTATTTATTTATTTATTTATTTGTGGATAGAAATTTGGATTGTTTGTAGTGTTGGGACTATTACACCAAAGCTGCTCTGAATAGTTGGATACAAGTCTCTTTGTACATATGTTTGTATTTGTCTTGAGTAAATACATAGAAACGGCTGGATAATATGATAGAGATATGAACTTTTAAGACATTTTCAAATCGTTTTCTAAAATGGTACCATTTTACATTCCAGCAGCATTGTATGAATATTTCAGTTGCTGCATCCTTGCCAACACTTAGTATGGTCAATCTTTTTAACATTACATATTCTAACAGAAATGTAAGTCCTCTGTTAACAATTCTTTTTCAAGGTTTTTGTGATTATTCTAGGTCAATTCCATGTGAATTTTAGAACCAGCTTACCAGTTTCCACCAAAAAAGTCTCCTGGGAAGTTGGAAGAGATTGATTTCACTCTATAGAGTGATTTCACTCTATAGATCAGTTTGGGGAGAATTGATTAATAAATAGTGGGTATTCAGATCTTTAAACATGGTACAACTGTTCATTTACTTAGGTATTCTTTCAATTTCTCTCAACATATTTAAAGCTTCACTGTACAGATAACATACATCTATTTTCACATTTATCCCATTTCATAGTCTTATGCTATCTTAAGTTGCATTTTAAACTTCAGTTTCCAATTGTTTATTGCTAGTACATAAAAAATACTATTGTATTTCTAGAATAAATATATTGATCACGTAACCTGTAAACTTGTTAAACTCATTAATTAGTTCTACTAGGTTTTTGTAGATTCCATCAGAGTTTTTACATAGATGGTCATGTCCCCTGCAAATAAAAACATTTTATTTCTTTGTTTCTAATGTTTTCTTTTAAATTTGTTTTTCCTGTTGTATTGTACTGGCTAGTACTTCTAGTACATTGTTGAAAAAGTTATTAGAGCAGATATCCTTGCCTTGTTCCTGCCCCAAGGAGAAGCCTTTCTCTGTTAAGTGTGATGTTATCTGTATGTTTTTTTATAGATTATTTTTGTCAGATTGAGGAAGCTCACTTCTGTATTAATGTGAAAAGAGTTTTTAGTGCTTGTATCTAGAAATTCATATTGGATTTTGTCAAATGCTTTTACTGCATCTATTGAAATGATAAGTTATTTAATTTATTCAGTTATACTGATTGATTGATTTTTTGTTTATTTATTTATTTTATTGGGGAATTGGGGGAAGGGGAACAGACAAGTTGCTGTCATTTTGTTCTTCAGCCTAGTTGTGGAGGACGTTACTTCACTGGCCCAAGTTGGCACCATCATTGCGCTCTTCCCAGGCGAGGCAGATCAGTCACCGGCTTCTGGATGGCCGCTCACTGCGGCTGCTGGCCGCTCACACTGGCTGCTGGCTACATACGGTAGCCCATGGCAACCCACTGCAGCAGGGGCTGCAGCTTATGGCAAGCGACTTCCGGCAGCCCAGCTCCAGGTTGAGCTGTTGTTCAGCATCTTAGCTGTGGAGGGCAGTGTCACTGGCCCTCATATGTGGGATCCGAACCGGGGCCCTCTGGCTTCCCCAGCCAGTTCTTAACCATCGCGCCACTTGGCCGGCCCCTGATTGATTTTTGAATGTTAAACCAAACTTTCCATCCTGGGAGAAACTCCACTTGGTCATAATACATTATCCTCTTACATATTGTTGGATTTGTGCTAAAATTTTGTCAGGAGTATCTCTATCTTTAGTCATAAGGGATAATAGCCTACAGATTTATTTTCTTGTAATATCTGTCTCATTTTGGTATCAGAGTAATGCTGGCCTCATGGAATGAGTTGGAGGCTATCTCCTTCAATTTTTTATGCAAAAGTTTATAAGAATGAGTTTGATTTTGTCTATGTATGTTTGGTAGAATTCCCCAGAAAATCCATCCAGGCCTGAAGTTTTGTTTGTAAGAATGCTTTTAACTACAAATTCAATTTCTTTCATAGATATATGGCTGTTTGGGTTATGTATTCTTGAGTGAGCTTTGGTAGTTTGTGTCTTTCAAAGATTTTGTTCATTTCATCTAAGTTATTGAATTTATGGGCATAAAGTTGTTCATAATACAATAATACCTTGGTTTGTGTGCATAATTTGTTGCGGAAACAAACTATTCATATTGCAAGACATTGCTCGTTTACCACATTAAAATGTATTAGGAATGTTTGCTCGTCTTGCAGAATACTTGCAAACCAAGTTACTCACAATCCAAGATGTTACTGTATTCCCTTATTTTTGTTGTTGTTTGTAGGTACTAGAATGATATTTTCTTCTTTATTTCTGATATTAACTATTTGTCCTTTTTCTTTTTTTTCCTGATCTGTCTTGCTAGAGATTTATCAGTTTTATTGATCTTCTCAAAGGACCACCTTTGGATTTTATTGATAATCTATCATTTTTTTGTTTTGTATTTCTTAGATTTCAGCCCTGATCTTTTTTTATGTCTTTTCTCTTGCTTATTTTTCCTCACTTGCTCTTCATTGTCAAGCTTTTAAAGTAGAATCTGATGTCATTTGTTTGAAACCTTTCTGTTTTCTAAGATAGATGTTTTACTGCTATACAGTTCTATTTTGGCTGAAAGCCAAAGTCCCAATGAGGTTTTTAAGCCTGACAATATTTTTCAATCTTTCTTTAAAAAGAATATTGTTTGAATAAGATCTTTATCACTTAATCTCAAAAGCTCATAAATTCCCTTTAATTTTTTTACAGTTATTTCTAGTTTTAGATTATGGAACACATTTTTCAGAAATCTGGTTAACTGAAACTTCTCTAAGGATTCAAGATATCCTTGAGAAAATAAAATATTCTTGTAAAATTTAAGAGAATTATGTAGCATTCCAGTCAAGATGGTACAGTAGAAAGTCTTGCTAGGAAGACAAATGAGAAGAATATACTCTGAGCTGACTTAGAAACTAATTATAGAAAAATGCAGAGACAGGGTTCTTAGAGACTCGGAGTGATCAGAGCTGAGTTCAGACATGTTTCTGAAAAAGCAGAAGCATAAATTCCATTCTGTCATGGAGAAAATTCAGTTTTCTTTTCACTCAGTGTTTTAACTCAAATTTAAAGTTCATCTTCTTTTAGCAAACAATGTTTCAATAAATCCTTTTATAATAAAAAAGAATTATGTGAAATGTCAAAGCAAGTCTGGGAATCTATAATACCTATATTTGATTTTAAATTAAAATGTAAATGGTTTAATTTCTTACTTTTGAATTAAATAGACCATATTAGGTAAAACAAACATTGACTTTTGGGGAACTTTATATTTTGATTATAATGTTAAATAGGAAATCTGAAAGAGTAATAAAAGAAATTTCTTTGTACTCCTTGCTCAGATTCTTCAGTTGTTTTCATTTTATGCAATTGATTTTTGCAGAGTACACCTTTAGACTTAATGTTGAAGAAGGAGTGGGAATGCCCAAAATCCCTGTACATCCCATTGGCTATAAGGATGCAGAAATATTATTACGGTATAGTTTTCTTGTTGGATGTGAAATTCAGGTGTTTTGCACTAATTGTCCATTTTCTCTTCTAAAACCAATTTAACTTAATTTTGCTAAAAGTAAAGTCTTGTATCTGGTACTCTTGAACTAGGAATAACAGAGCACACCTCTTTTTTTTTTTTCCCATAAGAGCAGTCAGTTTACTAAGAAAACATTATTGTTTGCTACAAATGAAAGTCTCAAAAGCAAAACTATGTCCAAAGGTAAAAATACTGATAAGAGATTTTTCTCAAGTAGATGGATTTTCTTAGATGTTCAATTGGTATTTGTACTTGACCTACATTTTAAAAATATGATAATGCCCATCACTTACTACATGTGTGAACTTGTATTAGTTACTCAATCTTTGATTCAGTTTCCTTATCTTTAAAATGATAAAGTTTCTCCCTGATAGGGTTATTATAAGAAATATATGACATCATGCATGTAAAGTATCTAGAATATGGTAAACATTCAATTAATGTTTGCTGTTATTACATGTATTCTGTAACTGATGTTCCTTTTTCAAATCTTTGAACTTGTATTTTTTAAAAAGTCTGTACCAATATAATTTAATAATTGCTTTATGAGTGCCTACTGTGTTATGAGCAGCTTCTCTAGAAATTTATTTCTTCTTTACATAGTCATGTATTTCATTTTCAGGATTTCTTGTATCTAACGCATAAAGTCAAGAGTAAAGAGTCTGAAGCTTCCCTTTTCCTCTCGCTATTTTGTTTTCTTCTCCTTGCTTTTATCACTAACACAGGAAATAGTTTGCTCGTGTATTTCAGTGTGGCTCTCTCACTAGAATGTAAGCTCCACAAGTGAAGGGAGTTTTGACAGTACCTGGAACTTAGTAAATGCTCAATAAATATGTGTTAAATGTATGAATGAAATATCTCATCGTCATACTTCATGATTTTTTTCTAAGAAATTATGCTCAGGCTCTTCCTGTCATTTTCATTTTTCCTTGGCAGCTATATGGGAGGAACTGTTCCACCAGATGACAGCTGGAAGGGAAACCTTAATGTGGATTATAACATTGGGCCTGGCTTCACAGGGCATGATTCTTTTAGGTAATTTTACATTACTTTAATAGCCTGGAAAAGGTGCATATATATGTTTAGTAGGAAAATGTCAAGATAACTGTTCCACCAGGTATATTTTGCTTATCTTCTTTTTCTCATTTTTCATAATGAATAAATTGATCATTTTATGTCACTTAGGAACTATTCATATAATGATGATGTATCAAATTTCTTCCAATAGTGATATCACAACGTTTATCAAGTCTCATTACTACACTTGAGTCATAGGTTTAACTTTTCACTTAAGTTTTAAAACAGGGTTCATAACTTTTAAAATGTTACACATGTGAAACACTAGGCTAACTTAAGGGAAAGGAGTCAGATAAGAGAGAAAGGAGGGAATATTTATTGATCATTTACTGTGTGGATGAATTAAATAAGTTAAAATGGGCAAGCGCATAACTATTGTAGGGCTCAATACACTTAATTGTCATTAACACATTATAGCACTGTTGTAGAGGAGGAGTGATCACAGAGTACATGTTCATTGAGCTTAATTTTATAGAAGGAGTTAAGCTTTCCACTGGATCACAGCAGGCAGGAAGTGCCAATTGGAGACA
This sequence comes from Hipposideros armiger, assembly GCF_001890085.2. Classification (NCBI taxonomy): domain Eukaryota; kingdom Metazoa; phylum Chordata; class Mammalia; order Chiroptera; family Hipposideridae; genus Hipposideros; species Hipposideros armiger. The sequence continues at coordinate 115,351 of NW_017732130.1, read as the reverse complement.
TCAGCTTGAACAGAGTTGTGAAACAGCATGGCACGATCAGTACTTTGAGTAGTTTCATTTGTCTGAAATGTAGAGAGAAAGGGAAGTGTAACAATGAAAAATCAGAGAAGATATAACTGTTTTTATTAAACCAAAATTATATCAGTTTTGTTTGCTGACAACTTACCTGAACAATGTAAACTTGCATTCTTAGTGTTTTTTTAGTTTCTGTAATATGTTTTTTTATTTCAGAACTTTTAAAGTATGAGTTTAATTTTTTTACTTTATAGGAATTTTATAATTTGTTATATAAGTGCTTATTTATCTCTATCACTCAATCAGAATAGAATTCCTTTAATATATTGTATTATCTAATTTATTAATACCTTCCAGGGGTAGAAAACCATACACAATGAAAAATAAAGGCCTTTCTGATGAAAGACAGATACAGAGAAAACAGAAAACATACAGCATTAGTTCTACAATTTCAGTCACAGTTCAAGAGAAAACTCAGAAACATAAAATCTCTTGGGTCAAGATACAAAAAACTATTCTCCTTTACCATGGGTACAAAACCATTAATTGAATTGATCTCAAACTGGACAAATACACAAATCGAGAAAATTGCTAAAAAACCCCCCAAAAACCCAAAATACATTTTCTGTCATATCTCACCCCAAAAAAGATCTTGATAACTATTAATCCGTTTACAGAGATTAACAAATAACAAAACATGAAATCAAATTCCTAACCATTGCTGCCATCAATGCAGAATAACTTATCAGTAGCAAAAAAATTAGAGATACAGAGAATCAGCAAAGTTAAAATTATATTGCTACTTGGGGTTTCCCTCTGAGAGCCAAAAGAAGACATAGCTGAGTATAAGCTGTCCATACCTGGTCTGCGAGGTGAATCCATTGTACATCTCAGTGGGATCTAAAAATGATAAAGGATGACTTTATTGTTTTAAAAGTAAAACCATAATCCTTATAGAAATATAAAATGAACATGTATCCAAAATTGTGTTTAATTAATAAGGGAACCTGAAAGGAGTTAAAACTGGTTCAAAGGAGAATTCAAAGTTGATAGAAAAAATCAGCTCATTAGGAATAGTGAAATGAATATATTTAATAGCAGAAAAACTGATTTCTTCCACATTGGGGGAGGGAAGTTAATTTAAACATTCACTAGACAGATTGTGCATTTCAGTGGACATGAATTTTTTACATTATCCTGTTTCTACAAGTTAACTTGTCTCCACAGAGTTGTAAAATCATTTAGTTAAAGACATGATAGGCAGGCAGGTGCAGGAAGGAAGGTAGAAAGAAAGAACTCTGATGGATGAGCTAAGGTCTTCCTCAACTTTTCCTTACAGGAGTATATTCATTCATTTCACAAATATTTGCTGAGCATCTACTATATCCTAGGCAGCATTCTGGGCACTGAGGATTCAGCAGTGAACAAAACAAGAAAAATCCCTCCTCTATGGAGCCTACATTCTAGAGTTAGTTTATTTGGAACATAATGAATTTGAAGTCATAATAGGACAAACAAGCAGATATTCAGGCATTTCTGGAGCCAATGATAATAAAAACTAGAAAGGTATAAGGATTAAAGATAGGTGTAGATGAGCTTCTTGGAGAATCTGAACAGATAGCCTACGTTGTTTTTCATTAAAATAATTTTTTAATTAAAAAGTTTTTAATAGATTTTTCTTTTCATTCCTCATTGTTTTTAATTTTCTTCATTTGATGACATAATATTAATGAATTGGGTTTCTTACCAGTAGATCTTAGTCTCATATTTTTGGAAATACGTGCTGTAGAATGTTTCTACTTTTTTGCTATTTTTATCAGCAGCAAAAATAAATCTTTTACTTAATGTCTCAAAATGAAAAAAAAAAACCCATTGATTATCATTTTTTCCAAAGGCATTTTTAGTTGAATATTGCACATGAATTAAAGATGCATTCAGAAGCACAAGATACTTTTGGAGGGAAAACCCAGAATCTGCACTTAACAATATATAGGTTTTAACAATTAGTTCTTCCATTAAAACACAAGCCATAGATTAGAAACTGCTGGGATTACCACCCCAATTTACCCTTAATCCCTGCCAATAGATAATGACTTATTTTGTTCCCTTGTGAGAAAAAGGTTCAACATTTCCCCATGCCATTTTGAATTCATGTAATTTGAATGGCATTTTTTTTTTCTGTCTGAGCTTGATTGTTTTTTCCCTTGAATTATAATTTGGTGGATTGTAATTCATTTAGTGAATATTTAAAAGGCCAGCCCAAATCAGAATCAATAGTGATGGCCTGGGAGCTTCATTATGTGGTTGTCTTGTACATTTTAGCAGGCGCGTCCCAAATTCCCATCTAACAGTAGTGTTTTTTTTTTTTAATTTTTTTTTTTTTAGTTTCAGGTGTACAGAACAATGCAATAGTTATCCTTTTCACCCTCACAAAGTAACAACCCCCACCTCCCCCTCTATTGCCCTCCCACCCCCGATATCATGCTTATCTATTACAATTCCATTGACTCCATTCCTACTCTCCATGTCCCATGACTATATGTATATATAATTATAGTTGACATATAGTATTATTCAACATCAGCTTCAGAAATACAGTGCGGTGGTCAGGCCTCTATACCGACTATGAAGTGGTCTCCCCAACAGGAGACGAGTCCATCTAGCCCCCTAAGAAATATTTACAACATTTTGATTATATTCCTCAGACTGTCTTTTTCTATCCCTGAGGCCATATTGTAGTCACCAATTTGTATTGTCTCATCCCTTCCCCTTCTCCTTCATCCCCAACAGTAGAGTTTTATTATGCTTCTTACAGGCAGTACTCAGCCAGCTCTTTAACTGATACACTACTTCAATAATCTTGAAGAAAGTTACTAAATAGCATAAATTAACAAATACAAAGACACATTAAACAATAGGTTCATTTGTTTTTAAATACATAAAGGACTGTCTTCTTTATTATTGTCATTAAGTATATTTAAAATTTTAGAATGACTACCAAGAAGACTTGTTGAATAATAGAATATTTTGAATTTTAAATATCAACACATAGCTATGAGGGAGGAGGAATATAAAAACTGACATTTAGTTTTTAAAATTTTATTTTAAGGTATGTGCTTAACACTAGGAGTAAAATGTCATGATATCTACAACTCACTTGCAAATATTAACAATTGTTGAATTTAGGTGGTAGATCTGTGGGAATTCACTGAATTATTAGAGTTTTCTATACTTTTGAGATTTTTCATAATTAAATGTTGGAAGAACACCGTTAGACATAATGTTCTAGGTGAAGTAACTTATTCCCTTTGAATTCTAGGAAGGTTAAAATGCATGTTCATAACACCAACAAAATTACAAGGATTTACAATGTAATTGGAACTATCAGAGGATCTGTGGAACCTGGTGAGTCAGAGAATTTTTTAAAACACTTTGTTTTTTACAAAGATTAAAAGAATAAGATAAATTTTAGTCAACAGTTCATATATTTTTTTCTGACTGGCATAAAACAACTAAATTTGAAAAAAGAAAACAATGGTACCACTCTAAAAGAAGACTTCCTTATAGTGTTGATATATGTTCCTCCCATGGAGGAAACTCAAGGAAGGGGAAGTTTAATTAAAAAACATAAATTGCAACTACTCAAAGTTCTGGTTCTATTGAACACATTCTTTTCCAGACAGGTATGTTATTCTGGGAGGTCATCGGGACTCCTGGGTGTTTGGAGGTATTGACCCAACCACTGGGACGGCTGTTTTACAAGAAATCGTTCAGAGTTTTGGAAAACTGATGAGTAGAGGTAAATAATGTTTCTTTGGTAAGTGATGACAAAAAGTGACTCACTTAATTTTCCTTTATTTTTAGGCAGGTATACTTAACTATTTATGTTAACAATGATTATAGGCTGGAGACCTAGAAGAACTATCATTTTCGCGAGCTGGGATGCAGAAGAATTTGGACTTCTGGGTTCCACAGAATGGGCTGAGGTAAATAAGACAAAGAAGATTCTTATTTTCTTGGATAACAGGGAACAAATATATGTATCTCAGGATGATCACAAATAGATTCTGTTACCTAATATGGTTTAATTTGAAGACTCAAGAGAATTTAAGAATTAGAGTTTGTTTTTACTTTCACATCAGTTTGGTAAAACAGAATAACCTCTTACTTACTGGTTCATTATTGTCAAACAAATGTATTCATTATTGTATTCATTATTGTCAAAATATTTTACTTTCTATTTGTATTTGTTTTGTGAAAAGTAAGTAAAATCTGTAAGTTCAGAAAATGGTCAGAAATAGCAAGCTGTTTCTGACAAGGGAATTGACTTATCTAAAAACTCAAGACATCCCTGGAGTTAATTTTTGAGTTTTTGAAGTTTCTTTGGAATTCTTCTATCTAAGAAAACATAAGATGTTCCACTAAGATGACTTGATTTTGATTATAATTTCACGTTTACAGATTCCATATAAAACTGCAAACATAGGTATATTTTACCATTCACAAAAGTACCTAATTGTTGAGCATGATGATAATTTTGTAAATAGAATTACTTTAGTAAAATGCCTTACTTTATAATTTCGAAGATTTATTTTTTTCTTCAGACATGATTTTCATTTGTGATTGGCTCTTAATGCTTTATTCTTAAGTGTCTCTCCTAGGTCACTTGTTTTCATCTTTTTGCATTAGCCTCTCTGTCGAGTAACTCTAAGTTCTTAAATGTACAAGGTAAGCTCATACATTGTCATAAAGGCAGGTACACTGTATAAGCACCTATTCTTCCTCCACCATCCTCCATTGATCATTTATAAGTCCAGATTTTATAGAGGTGTTTCAAAAGAATGTCGTACATTTCTTGACATTGTCTCTAGTTCTTAAAACACTTTCCTTGGGACTCATTTCCTCTTTCTTTACTTTAAAATTATATGAATCAAATTAAAATGGGGGTAAAATCACACATGTGTTTACTTGTCTTGTGCTTATCCTTTGATTCCATTTATAGTGCAAAGTTTTATTATTACATTGGTATTATAAACATGCATTTTGGAAGTAGACTATTTAGATGAATCAAATTTCATTAAGGTCATTTACTTTTAGAAATATGTGATTTGTGAATAGATGCATATATAAATACATGTCTGTTTCTATAGTTTCAGCAGCTTAAAATAAAAATCAAAGAAATCTAAGATATAAAATAATATGCTTTGCATGAATTTAAATAGATGTGACATGCGGGTTAAAAGACAATTTCAACACGGTTTCTAATTTTCTACCAGATTCTTCATCATATTCAACAAAATACTTCCTTTAAATATAGTTAAGGCATAATTCCTTATTTCTAATTATATCTGTTATAATGGAAATATTTATAGCAGAGGCCATTGTTATCTGGCCTGTGTGGGCAAGTGCATAGAAGTGGCAGTCCTCATTTGTGCCACAACCTCTTACAGCTTTAAATGGTTTTTTGTTTTTTTTTAATTATAACATGTTCTTACAAGGTAGCAAGCTAGAAGGAGAGAGAAGAGCACTCAGTACATTCCCACCTGTGTGTGACATCGGTCTTTCTCTACTTTATCTTTCTAGGATGTGTGTGTGTGTGTGTGTGTGTGTGTGTGTGTGTGTGTGAGAGAGAGAGAGAGAGAGAGAGAGAGAGAGAAGAAACTAGTGTTTGTCTTAATGTCCTTCCCTCTTTCCCTCTATTTTTTTTTTTAAGCTGAGCCATCCTGCCACCTGTTGCCAGTTCAGCGGCAGCTCAGCTCGGGCCGTGAATGGAACCGTGGACCCTGTTGCTCAGAACTTGCGCCCTTGAGCGAGCTCTTAACCAACTGAGCCACTCGGCCGGCCTCCCTCTATTTTTTTCTGTCCTTTTTTTGTTTTTTTCTTTTTAAAGAGAAGATATGATGGATGGAAATTTTCTATTTTTTCCCTTTTAAAATGATACATTTATTTGGGTATCAGTGGATCTCAAACTTCACTGTATGCCAGGATTTTCAGGCCTTACTTTTCAACAATTCTTATTCTGTGAGCTCTGAGCAACAGGGTCGCTGGTTCGATTCCTGGTCCCCAAGCTGAGCTGTTGCTCAGCTCGGGTGGCAGGATGGCTCAGCTAAAAAACAAACAAAACCAATTCTTATTCTATACATCTGGGGTGGGGCCCAGGATCTGGGAGCCTTGCTGCTCCACATTCTGGTTCAGGAATTCGAGGAACCACACTTCGAAAATACTTTTCCTCTGGGGCTCCCTGGTATTGCTATAAATAGTAGCTACAGGATTGTAATATTTTTCTTTTAATTGCATTAAAGTTGTAAACCAACTAGTTATCAGCATTTTCTCAGAAATTATGGTCAAAGGCATAGCTTTTTAATTTATAAAGTTATTTGCAGACCACTTTTATGCTAAATTAATTTGCTTATATTGTTTACATACCCACAATTGTAAATACTGTGAATTAAGGAACAACTTTGCTTCAACTATAGGAGAATGCAAAAACACTCCAGGAGAGAAGCATTGCTTACATCAACTCAGATTCATCGATAGAAGGTAAATTTTATTTCAGATTGCTATGAAATAGAACCATCTTATAACTCTATAAATTCAAATTTGTAAACTACCTAAGATTATTTATTCTCTTCCTATGAGATACCTCAATACCTTTGTTTTCCATTTTACCACAGAGAAAATCATTATGATTCAAATGAATCAATATGATTCATAACTAAGCTATTGATCCTAATTTCTTTAGTATATTTACCATTTGCCTACCTTAGATTACTATTTACAGCTCTAGTATTAACCACATTCTTCCTGTGTAGATATTTAAAGAATTTGGCTAAACTATTTCATAAGAAATAGTTTACAGACTACTTTGTACAGAAATACTTTCTGTATTGGAACAAATTTGAAGTAAGCACAACTTGCAGACTTCCTTTTGAACCTGACATATGACATCTGTGTCTCTAGGCCTTCACTCTATTATCATGTCTAGATAAATGTCAGAACACACTAGCTACTGACGTGCTCTAGTCTAATGTCTTGATACAGTCTATATCATTGAGTCAATGAAGAAGGAATGAACGCTGTAGCCATACCACTTCCTTTGCCAAACTCCCCTAAGGGACACTGCCTTAAGAAGGACCCTTATGATACTATGGGAGCTGCGGGCTTAGCAGCCAGTCCACCTGTACCTTTCATAGAACGTGTGCTGCAGCCACGCTTGCTCCTGAAGAACTATTTCCACCCTATTTTTAATTCTCTGGGAATCATGCCTTTAATTTGAAGTCTATTATGTCTTATTTAATTCTAACTTTATTTTCTAGTTATAAACATAGATTGGAATTTCATTCGAAGTATTAAAATACTCTATGTGTTTTATTTTCCAGGAAATTATACTCTCAGAGTTGACTGTACACCCCTTCTTTACCAATTGGTGTATAAGCTGACAAAAGAGGTATGTAAGTCAATTGGTCTTAAGGTTTTCTGATGAATCGATAAGTGAATAACACGTTTCCTTAATTAGCAGTACGTACTTATTTTTAAACTGGTGACAGACATAGCTGATTTGTATAAATATTGGGTTGTCGGAAAAGTCATGGCACATGTTTGCAACAGATGGCACTAGTTCATTTTTGGAAGTACTTAGAGTCATTCGCTTCTATGTTATTGCTGACAGTTCTAGCTTCATTCTAAAAAACAATTGAGCAATTTGGTTGAGTTTGGAGCGTTTACAAGTTGAAGATGGAAGACAAAACTGTGCCTTTTTGCCATATTTTACTGTTTTACTTCCATAAAGGGAAGAATGCATGTCAAGCTTGTGAAAAGTTACATAAAGTTTACGGTGACAATGCTCAACAAGAATGTTACTGCCAACGATGGTTCATGAAATTCCATGCTGGTGATTTTGACCTCAACGACGCTCCTCAGTCAGTGAGGCCCACCGAGGTTGATGATGACAAAATAAAGGCATTGATTGAGTCCAACCCACATTACACGACACACGAGATTGCAGAAACATTGAACATCCATCATTCAAGCATTCATGATCACCTGAAGAAGCTAGAATACATAAGCAAGCTCGATATTTGGGTTCCGCATGAACTCAAAGAAGTTCATTTGACGGCACGTATAAACATCTGCAATATGCTCATTAAATGTGATGAAAATGATCCTTTTTTGAAGTGACTGATAACTGGTGATGAGAAGTGGATTGTTTACAACAATGTGGTGTGCAAACGGTCTTGGTCCCGACGTGATGATTCACCTCAAATGACATCGAAAGCAGACATTCATCAGCGGAAGGTTATGCTCTCAGTGTGGTGGGATTTTAAAGGTGTCATGTTTTTCGACCTCCTACCAAGGAACCAAACAATCAATTTGAAGTGTACTGTCGTCAATTGGACAGTTTGAACGAATCCATCATCCAGAAACGCCCAGAGCTTGTTAATTGTAAAGGAGCTGTGTTCCATCGTGACAACACGAGACCACACACAAGTTTGATCACCCGTCAAAAATTATTAGAGCTTGGATGGGATGTGGTGCCACACCCACCCCACTCACCTGACGTTGCGCCATCAGACTTCCACTTGTTTCGCTCTCTTCAAAACTCCTTGCATGGTATAACATTCAATTCAGATGAGGCTGTAAATCAGCACCTTGTTCAGTTTTTGGCCAATAAAGACAGGTCCTTCTATGAATGAGGAATTATGAAGCTCACTGAAAGATGGCAAAAGGTTATCGAACAAAACAGGCAATATATCATTGATCTTTGTTCTTTATATTTTTCAAAGGTCATTTATTTATATAGACAAAATACTTCATGACTTTTTCAACAACCCAATAACAAGTCAGAACAAAATCTCTAATACACTATTTATTTATGTGACATTGCAGTGAAGATAGTATTGCTAGTTTCTCTGTTCTAATAGTTGTTATGAACAGCTCTTATTGTGTACATTGTTGTAATGTATAGGGTATATCATTTCACCTGGCAGAAGCATCTTTTTTTTTTTTTTTTTAAGCTGAGCCATCCTGCCGCCTGTTGGCTGCTCAGCTCGGGCCAGGAATCAAACCGCTGTTGCTCAGAGCTCACTCTTGAGTGAGCTCTTAACCAACTGAGCCACTCCGCCAGCCCCGAGGCATTTTGATATAACAGAAAGAACACTGAACTGGAATGGAAAAACCTGGGTTTCAACAGGTATTTATTGAGTGGTTACTAGCTGTGAGGCCCTATAAAGTGAATTCCAGCAGCAACAATGATAAAATGACAAGGTCACTGAATCCAAATACTGTGTGTCATCTAGAGAGGATACAGACCTATAAATGAGGAATTATCACTCACTGGAATACTGGAGACTATATACAATAGAAAACAATAAGGGAGTAGAGAACCTAAAATCCTAGGTAGTTGAGTAAGTTGGGAAGCACCAGAGGATGTTTACAGAATAATGAATGCATGGGCTATAACATGGAAGGATGTGAAAGTAAGGGAGAAGGCAATCTAAGCAGAGAACGTAGTTCCCCAAAAGATGGGGAGATATGAAAGAACATATTTCCTGACCTGGAGCTATTAGGTTGGTGCAAATGTAATTGCGTTGTTTTTTTTTAAAGTACATTTGTTTTTGTTTTTGTTTAAAGATTTTATTGGGGAATCAAGGGAAGGGGAACAGACAAGTTGCTGTTGTTTTGTTCTTCAGTCTAGTTGTGGAGGATGTCGCTTCACTGGCCCAAGCTGGCACCATCATTGCACTCTTCCCGGGCGAGGCAGATTAGTTGCCAGCTGGACGGCTGCTCACAGCGGCTGCTGGCCACTCACGCTGGCTGCTGGCTACACAGAGTAGCTCATGGCAACCCACTGCAGCAGGGGACTGCAGCCCACGCCGTTGCCGGTGACTCCCGGCAGCCAAGCTCCAGGTTGAGCTGTTGTTCAGCATCTTAGCTGTAGAGGGCAGTGTCACTGGCCCTCATATGTGGGATCCAAACCAGGGTCCTCTGGCATCCCAAGCCAGTTCTTAACCAATGTGCCACTCGGCCGGCCCTAATTGCAGTTTTTTTATCATTATAAATAATGGCAAGAACCGCAATTACATTTGCACCAACCTAATATTCGGTATGACCTAAGCACAAAGTGTTGGTGGAAAGATGGTAAGAAATGGGGCATGACAAATAGGCCCAGGAGTTCATAAATCTGGTGACAAAGAAATTAATGAATCTTTAACGATGTTGTACATTATCGTATTTGTTCAATAGAAAGATCACTCTGTACAAGTGTGACTAGGTTAAGCTGTCGCAAGTCTAAAGGCAAAATGGAAATAATTCCACATGCTTACTTATCACACAGGCATATTATACATATTATTTATTGATATAAAGAGTACTCTGTAAACTTGCCCTCTGAGTCTCTAAAAAATCATATAATGTATTCATTTACTATCTGGGTACTTTCTTTAAACAGTTCCCTGTTATAAAATTTAATTATAGAAATGCTTCTGTCAAGTAGGCAGCCATCACTTAGATGACAGTGTGAAGTAATCACTTTTCTGGAGGTGCTATTTCCCAGTCCTTTTTAATTTTGCCTGCCTCTTTTACTGTTAGGCTCTTCAAAAATTAGTTCTCCCAAGTGGGAGTCCTCCATTATGCCCATCACAACTCTCTCGCTATATGAGTCAGATTATATCTTTGATGTGCTCATTGTAAGGCCCTATAGAAACATCTAAAAGCAAGCTGTAAATAAAACTGTATTGAGAGAACCCATCTCAGGATAAGCATTTATGCTCTGTGTGGTTCTCCAGAGCTGGCTCCTACCTGTGAGGTCAGGGATAATAAGACTTTCAGAGCCAGTAAGGGAGAAGTTCAGGGCAATGCCTCTGTACAAAGGCAGATGTTCATTTATGGCCATACCAAAACCCAGTAGAACAGGGACTGTTGTATTCTCCTGGAAACTGATTATTATAATTTTATCAACCCCTCATGTGTGTTGGCACAAATTATGCTGGTGACATGAGGGTAGGGAGAGGGTGGTGGAGAGGGTTAAGTGTAGAGAGAAGGGCAGCTGCCTGACAGAAGCAAGAAATGGACAAGGTATTGATATAATGGAGGAGGGACAGCTTTTATGATAATGCATAGACCTGAGACAGAAACGCCTGCTCATGGGTATCTGGGCCAAAGAGACACAGGTCTGGTTACTGCTAGACCGCGATGGCATGGTTCCAGAAAATGAAGAGGATTTTGCAGGGAATTCAATCCAAGCAGGATGTAGGAAGTGGAGCTGGATCTCAGCTACTGCAAATAGGCAGGAGCCAAGGAGGGAGTAGAACCCAGTCAGTTGTCTGGAAATGAGCAGAACACCCCTGCAGCTGCCAACAAGCTGGCAGGGAAGGGGTTGCTCTGGGGAGGGCCACGACTGTTTTTAAGCTGAGGACCTCCTATGTGATGATGAGGGAATAACCAACTTTGTAAAAAGGCCAGAGAAGATATCAGAGGAGATGTTTATGGTAAGATGGTGGGAAAAGTAGGGTTTAAAGATGAGAAAGCAATACATCAAAGGTTATAATACTTTCTGAGCTGCATAAGTAGGGTCTGTCTTGGGTCCACTTTTGAACAAAGCAGAGCTATAAATGAACAGTCAATATGTGTGATAATATGGTTCTAAAATAGACATGGTTAGACTCCACAGTCCACAAGTTTTCTACCATATGGTCCTGCTTTTCTTAAAGCGGAGAAAGAAAAGCAAAGTATAAGTTTGTAAGTATACTTTCAACAAGGGTAATAAAAAATGTTTATACACAGAAGCTCTTAAAAGTCTCAAGTAGAAATCTGAGGTTAAGTAGAGTTTTTGTAAACCCATCAAATTCCAACTTTGTTTAAATATAATCAGACTTTCTAAAAGAACCTCACGCCCCCATCCCCCCCCCCACCTTACAAAAACAGGATTTATATTGACAATTTCAACCTCAGCTTCATAAGCTAGATCTGCTGCCCTGAGGGCTTCTTTGCAGGTCTCCCTGGACAAAAGCAATTTACTAAAGTAAATATTATATCTATTTTCCCCCCAAATACTTCCCACTAAAAGAAATCTAAGCTGCCAAACATTAAAGTGATTACATTTATTAAAAATCTGAAACTCTATTTAAAAAATTTACCAAAATAAGCAGGAAACGTTATCCTAGGTATATGGCAAAATCACCAAGAGGTAGGCATCATAAACGAACAAGAATTTGGGCTGAATATTTTTCTTCCTATTCGCAAAAGCACACTTTTTTATGAAGAATAGGATGCACAAATGTACATATAGTTAGAAGTTGATGTTAACTACCATGTGGTTTTATGTTGGCATGAATTTAGTTGCTTCTGCCTCTAATTCCCAATATTTGATTTATCATTTCAGATCTCCAGCCCTGACGATGGTTTCGAGAGTAAATCTCTTTATGAAAGCTGGTTAGAAAAGGACCCTTCATCGGAAAATAAAAATTTTCCTAGGTAAATTATTTGTTTGTATATTTTCTACCACAGGATAAATGACGAATTTCCCTTTGCCCCTTGGTTGGCCAGACATGCAATTCTTAGATGCCTCATCAAGAATTGAAGGAATAGAGTCAGTGGAACTGTAACAGGTATATACAATGTCAGAGGGGAAGTAGATTGGAGGAGGGGGGGTGTTATCACTTCGTGAGGGGTATAAATGTCTAACATTGTTTTGTACACCTGAAACTAAAAAAAAAAAAAAGAATTGGAGTAAAGATAATCCTAAAGGATCCCTTTGTGCAGTCAGAACACCAAGTCTCTTAACCTATAATAGAGCAGATAGATCTAGTTTTACAAAATTTTAGTCAAAATTATTTTGCCACATTATTAGGTATTATTTTGCATTCTTGCAAAACATTGAATTGTATGTATTAAATACATTAATAGTTGATATAACTTCAAATGATAATGAAGTAAAAAACAAATGATGGATTATTTGCTTCTAAATTTATTAATGGGCATTATCGATAGCCACCAAATTATGTCTTTACCTATAATCAATTTAGATTTTATATAAGTATTAACTTACTTTTTTCTTCTTCTCGTTCATACAACAGAAGCTTTCCTGAATTTATTTTATATTTACTTTCTACTGCAATACTGTTTGTAAAACCAGCAGACGATGGTAGCAGTTTATGGCTTCATTCCATATTCCAAATACGCCTGTGAAACTTTAAATGTGTTTCCATTATAAAAGTTTCACATGCTTATTTAAAAAAAAGAAAAAAAAGATTTAAAAAGCATCCACTGTCTCAATCTCAAAAACGCCTCTAATAGTTTAGAAGTACATAGTTATATTCCTCATGCATATTGTAACTTTATAATCTGCTTTACCGACTCACCATATTATGGATTTTCCCAAGACATTACAATATATATAAAGTTTCTTGATTACATGAAAAGAAATATATTGTAATTAGATTTATTTTTGAAATAAAGCACATTTAGATTCTTCATGATCTTAAATACAGACTTTCTCATGCTCATTTTCTTACTAGACTATAATTCTCTGACTCCAGGGACCATATCTTGTTGTTTTCCCCTGTAAAGGAATACCATAAATGCAGAAAATATGGAAGAGAGCATAGTCACTAGGTTGCCATCTTTGTTGGCACTGCCAGTCTGGTTGTAGTAAATGCAGATTTAATAGATTTATCTCACCAATTTCTAGAAAATGACAGAAAAGTGCCTTGGGGCTGGTATACCTTTTTCTAATTCAATTATAAATGTGCCATGGAATTCCTTGCTATTCTTGGGACACGATTCATTGTCCCATCTATTTAACTTCATATTACTTATTTCTTCATTTCTCTCTCTGTCTCTCTCTCTCTCTCTGTCTGTCTCTCTCTCTCTCATATTCTGTATCTAGAATCAACAAGCTGGGATCTGGAAGTGATTTTGAAGCTTATTTTCAGAGACTTGGAATTGCTTCAGGCAGAGCCCGTTACACTAAAAATAGGGTAAGCCATTTTATTATTTTGGATACATGGTACCTCCTCCACATTCTTTTTATTAAACATTTTGTCATATAGTTATTTGGCTCAGGCACCTGGTAGACATGTGGCCTGTGAAGAATTTCAGGGACAAAGACAGATTGCACAACCCTTTGTAGATGGACTAGTTAGCAACTTGTGTTAGTTTGTGAATTTTCACTGCCAGGGTCATTCAATGAAGTGGTATTTACCAGAGTAATGACAGGGACTTAGCTGGTTGTCAGTACCAAGTAGTTCTCATCCTTTTCCTGAGGCAAATGTGCAGGTGGAGAATGTATTTTGGTTATGAGGAATGCTAAGCTAAGGTTGTTTATTGTTATAGCCCCTCTTCACATTCACATACTGCCTGTCATCTGTGTCCAGAGCTCTTGGGTAGGGAATAAAACAAGTTTCTCTTTATTGTTAACTCGATCCTGTTTTCTGTTCTGTGCTAACTGATTTGCACGATTGTTACTCAAACACATTGATGACATGCAAATGCCTGCATATGCCAACATATACCACGTTTGCTTGCTGATGTTATCAATTATGTCATAAACCAAAATGAACTCAGATTTGTCACAGATTTGAATAAGTTTCAAATCATAATGGCAATATACCAGCATCTTGCTTGTATGGAATATGCAGCCCTTGCAAATTTGACCATCCAGAATACAACTAATAGCAAAGTAAGCAAAAGCAGCTCCAAAATAAATGCATAAATCTGTATATTAATACTCATTACATTTAATACATAAAAGATGTGCTTCACCTCTTTCAAGGCCTGTTCACTTTTATACTCTATCATCACTCTGAACAAAAAGTTATGTAGCCTATAAGACAATGCAGATTAGAAGAATACTAGACAGGAGGAGAGACTGATACAGGGTTTCCTTTCAGTGATACTGAAAGTAAGAATGATAGCCTTATAGCAATGTAGAAGATAGGTAAAAATTAAAGCTAGGAAATGCAGACCTAAGAAGTAAAAAAATACTTATATAGAATACCACCATGTGATCATTTTTTTATAATCGTAGAACTTGTGTGCTTAAATACATAATCCTTTAACTATATAGATACTTAGCTGCCCAGACCTTTCATTCCCAATCAATTGATAGATCATTTTAAACTGTGCGGATATGAAATTGGAGTATGAACTCCTTATGGTCAGAAATACAATAAGGAAATTCTCAAGAAGCAGTATTTTGAATGAGGATTACATGAATTTTAAAATGAATAATGGTAAATTTTGAAATCACTGAAGATTTGGTGGTAGTATTTTAGTTAATGTTTTGGTTCATTGTGATATAACTCAAGGCGCCATATGGTTGTATTTTTTTCTGTAACCATTTTTATGATTATATAAAATATCATTTGAATATTTAATGTTCATCTGTACTTGGTTTCCCCCCCACACCTGTTTTTTTTTGTTGTTGTTGTTTTTTTAGAAAACAGATAAGTACAGCAACTACCCGGTATACCATACAATTTATGAGACCTTCGAATTAGTAGAGAATTTTTATGACCCCACATTTAAAAAACAGCTTTCTGTGGCTCAACTACGAGGAGCACTGGTTTATGAGCTTGCAGACTCTCCAGTCATTCCTTTCAATATTCAAGACTACGCAAAAGCTTTGAAAAACTATGCAACAAGTATCTCCAATTTATCCAAGAAACATGACCAACAATTGAGAGACTATGGAGTATCATTTGGTAAGAAATGACTGAGTAGGTGTTTTATAATCTTTCTTATCACCTATGCATACTATTTCATCGTAGAATTTATCCCTGCCTCATTAGTTCTGACTTCTAGAAAAAAACTTTAACATCTATTAAGAATGAGATGTAATTTGATACTTGTAGGATGAATGCATTTTGCTAAGATAGTGCTACAAACATTGGGTTTTCCCTATGTTGCGGCTTTTAAAAACACTTTTACTGTTGTAAGAACAATACTAGAAAAATGCAACATTACACAAAATTTGAAAACTAGAGAAAACCAATTCCACTACATATATCTTTTAGTGTTTGTCTACATGGAGGATCTTTTTACATAGCTTTAAGCATTCTTTCCTTGTATATCTGGTCATTTTGTGGTTGCTGTTCTATACCATGTATCGTCTACAAAACAGGGAGGACATACAGTGTAGTGTGGTGGCATTGAGCATTGGGTCTGGAAGCAGTTTCTGGTTCAAATCCTGGCTCTAATATAGTCAATGTGTGGCCTTGGGAAAGTTACTTAACCCATCTGTGTGTTAGTTTTCTTATGAGTGAAACAGTAAAAATAATATAACGTTTCCAAGATTGCTGTAGAGATTCAGTTTGTTGACACATAGAAACAATGGTGACTAACACTTATTGCTCATAAATGTTACCTATTATTACTGTAACCATTTTCTTGTATTATTCTGAGAGTATATATTCTTAGTATATACCAAAATTATCAAGTATGTACTGATTGTCTACTGTGTTATTTCCTGGGAGGTGTAAGAACGTTTAACATAGTCATTGTCCTCAAAGAGCTTAATGTCTCATGTGGGGAAGGAGAAGGCAAAATGCAAGGGACAAGTTATTACAGGGATACGCAGAGAATACCATAGGAGCACAGAGGCCAGTCATGGTTTTTGAATGTTATTATATAAGAACTAGTAATCTTCAGAAAGTTAATGATGAGCAGCAGGTAGTATGATCTGGAAATAAAATGAGGCAAATATAATTTAGAAAACTGTGTTTACATCGATGTGATGGGAGAATCTCTGCAATGATGGGGAAAATGAAGAGAGATGAAACTGGAGACATAGCAGGGCCTACCCAGCATCCAGTTCTCTTCCTAAACGCCCCAGTTTCCTTCTGGTGAAATTACCTTTTATAAATTTATGTAAGTCAGGGTCCAGTTGTGAGAGAAAACATGCAGTTACAGTGGAAGGACTCTGTATACAAGGTGAATTGATCCACCTGTTTACCTTCTAAAGAACCTACATCTCTATTGGTGACTCTCCACCAACTTTAAACATTCTTATGTGTTTTCTATCTTAAAAACATTTCTTCTACCTGATGTGCCCTACTTTTCAGTCGCTGAAAAAGAGCTTCAATGAAGGAATGAAAAAATGATGAATGGATGGATGGATGGATAATCTACACTCCCTGCCTCCACTTCTTTACCTCTCACTACCCAAACCACTGCACTGTCTCACGTTCCTACGACTTTACTGAAGTCGCTCTTGCCAAAGTTTCATTCACCTGTGTCACTAAATCCCAGGGACACATTGCGGTGCTTATCTGTCTTGATTTTTATGCTTCATTTGAAATTTAAAATTCTTTCTTCAACACTCTTTGTCCTTAACGCCCATAAGATCTATTAGTAGATTATTTGATTTGTACCTGGTTTAAAACAATAGCAACAACAATTAAAGTTTAAAGAATATCTAGGGCTAAAAAGACCTTGTTTCTTATATTGAATGTACTTACACTGAATGTACTATAGTATGTCCTCCAAAAACATTGTTTCATTCAGTGTAGTTTCAGTGTAACGTAGATAAAATGCCTTAGGAACGTAACTCTGGTTTCTATAAATTAGCCTATAGTAAAACTAGTTTTGTTAGACATGGTTTTGCTTCGAGTCACAGAACCTGTTGATGACATTGAGGACTTACTGTACTTATTAACAGTGTGAATTATATATGTCCCAGACGTTTGCAAGTTATTTCCTTTAGAACCAATTTAGCCATTTTCTATTTCCTACATTATTTCTTTGTTACAATATTTTCTAATAATTCCTATGGTTCTACAAAAAGGCTCAGGAGCAAAATGGTTTCAATATGTATTCAGTCACATCAGCCTGGACTGGGGAGAGCAGGAAAGCGAACCTCTGAACTATGAAGCACTTGTGCTTACTCATTTCCCTCCTACTTTTCTATTTTTAAAAAAGATTCCTTATTTTCTGCTGTGAAAAACTTCTCCGAGGCTGCCTTAGATTTTCATAGAAGACTTACAGAAGTTGATCTTAATAAGTAAGTTTCAAATATAAAGCTTCCTACTATTATAAAAGCAATTTGGTTACTAGAATGAACTGTGTACACTTATAAGCATTCAACTCTAAATCATTGGTACTCAAATTATGGTCTGCAAACTGGCAGCATCAGCCTTATTCTTATTTAATATTATTTTAAGATATGGCTCCATGGTAAGGGTCATAATTATCTGCTTCTTGTTCTCAAGTCCCATTGCAGTGAGAATCATGAATGACCAGTTGATGCTCCTGGAAAGAGCATTCATCGATCCCCTTGGTTTACCAGGGAGGCAGTTCTACAGGTAAGGAAGCAATAGGTGTTCCACTAAGAGACATGACATACCTCACTGTAACCAAAACCAGCATACCTGAAGTTGGCTTTAAACTATTGCCGTCAGATGAGTGGCAGGTAAATACCTGTACTGTTTTCCACCCGCGCGCGGTTGGGAGTTCTCAGATGAGGACAGCCAACTATATATGCGTTGATCTAGGCCATTTTATAAAAAGAACTGGAGCATCATGGATTTTGGTATCTGCAGGGGGTTCCCGGAACCATCCCCTGCAGATACTAAGGGTAGGTAAGTTTTGAGGAGTCAAAGTTATACATGGATATTTGAGTGTGTGGGGAGTGGCACCCTGAACGCCCCACGTTGTTCAAGAGTCAGCTGAAAACAGTTTTAGCCCTTCCTTCTCTGCTTCATAGTGTTCCATTTTATGGCTCATATGTATAATTTTTTAATTAGATTTTTTTTCCTCATTTACTATTATGAAAAGTACTGCCACAGGTGTCCCTGTATTTTACTTGAATGTTTTAATATCTTTATAATCAGTATCTGAGATTTCAGAGTCAAAGGATAAACATATTTTAAATTTAAGTGACAAACTGTCTTCTAAAAAGACTGCAATCTATTTTTAAAAATATATTTGGAGCTGTTAACCGGATATTTAAGACTATATTCTGAAGCCAGGGGAGAGGCAGGTTCAAGATTTGTGATTTAGTTCTCAAGATTTGTGAACTCAGTTCTTTCCATGAACACATTGAATCTATAGTTACATATGGAACACGTTACTCTGAAAACTAGCCACAATCAGGACAGAACTCACAAACCAGGAGCTTCTCCTTGAGAAGCAAAAGATTCATACCCCAAATTGGGCACCAACTATTAAGAAAGACCTGCATCTGAGAGATGACCCCTCAAAACACTTGGCTTTGAAAACCAATGGGGCTCACATGCATGAGACCCAAAGGACTGTAGCAAACAGAGAAATGTCTCTTCAACAACTCATGTGGACTCACTCGCCACAGGGCCCAGCACAGAAGAAGCCCTTTGAAAAGCGCCCAGATTTTATGTGAGAGAGATTCATTTGCTAATCTTAAACACTGCCCACAGAGGCAGGAGCCTGCTGGGACAGGCTGGTAGGTGCCATTTTCACTTCTCCCTTTGCCTTGCTAAAGCTGGCAGGTGTCATCTTTTATTTCCTTCTACTGGTGGATGCCATTTTCATGCTCTCCTGCCGAGCACCAGTATCTCCTAGAAGGGAGCTTTTATCTGCATCTAGTGCCCTGGATTTTACAGATGCTGCCCAGGGGAGTGCCCCTAGATGGTGTGGCTCTGTAGGCCATGGGGGTTTGTGTTCCTGGGTCCCACAGGACTGTAACAATCAGAGACACAGTTCTTGGCCTACCATCACCCCCCAGTCTTCCAGAGAAAGCCTATTTGCTTGTCGAGGAGCTTTGGCCTGAGATTCCTGTTTCTGGTCTGGCACTTCTCGAAGCCTAGAGAGTTGCTCTCAAGGACTGGAGGCCAGTGGAAGCAATCATGCTTTCCTTCTGCCTCACACTAGCTTGATTTATCTCCCAGAAAGAAGGTTACACCCTTGTCTGGCAACCCAATTTTTGCAGCTGCTACCAGGGGACACCTGTACCTTGTCTGGCTCTGGTAGCCAGTGGGGCTTATGCTCACAGGTCCCATAGGACTGTAACCAACAGAGAAAAAGTTCTTAAACAGCTACCACCCTCACTGTACAAGGGACAATAGACCCAGGAGCTCAGTCTTCCAGTGAAAGAGGTCTATAAGTACATCATCATATTTACAGCCTGAGGGACATGTTTGCAATTAAAGACACATCTAAGGGCTAGCTGTAAATGTTACCAGACATGTTGGAGGGCTGGCATTGTCTTTGTGCTCCGCCTCTGTTGTGTTGCTAAGTTGCTAAGTATCTCTTAGAGAATGCTCTTATACTTGTCGGGTGCCCCAGTTTTTGAAGCTGCCCCCAACTCCCAATTAAAGACAAAGAATCTTAACAGCAGCAAGACAAAACAACTTGTTAAATACAAGGGAAGCCCCGTAACTCTATCAGCAGATTTTCAGCAGAAACTTTGCAGTCCAGAAGATAGTAGCACAATATATTCAAAATTCTAGGAAAGAAAAAACAACAAAAAACCCTTCCAACCAAGATACTCTCCCTAGCAAGGTTAGCATTCAGAATTGAAGGAGAAACAGTGCTCCAGACAAGCAAAAACTAAAGGACTTCGCCACCAAACTAATTGTTCAAGAAATAGTAAAGGGAGTTCTTCAAGCTGAAAAGTAAAAGGGCTAAATAGTAACAAGAAAATATATGAAAGTGTAAATCTCACTGGCAAAGGCAAATATATAGTATAGGCAATAAATTAATCACAAAGCTAGAATGAATGTAGGTTATAAGACAAAAGTAGTAAAAATAACTGAATAATAAAGGATATACAAGACAAAAAGTGGTAATATGTGACATCAAAAACATAAAACCTATGGGGGGAGGGGCATGGGAGAGCATTCAAATTTGTTTTCAACTTTATATAGACTTTTATAAGTGTAAATTGTCATGTAAGCCTCATGGTAACCACAAAGCAAAAACCTATAGTAGATACACAAATGCTGAGAAGGAACTCTAAGCATATCACTAAATCAAGTCATCAAACCACAATAGAAGCAAGAGAAGAGAGGAACTGCAAAGCAGGCAGCAACCAATTGACAGTATGGCAATAATTACTGTAAGTTGACTAAATTCTCCAATCAAAAGACAAAGTGCTGAAAGGATAAAAAATATAAGACCCATGTGTATGCTGCCAACAAGAGACTCACTTCTAATGTAAGGACACACACAGACTGTAAAGTGAAGGGATGGAAAAAGACATACCAAAAGAAATGGAGTGGCTGGACTTATATCAGACAAAATAGACCAAGTCAAAAGGAAGACACAAAGCAGGACACTATATAATAATTAAAGCGTCAATATATATATGAAAAATAACCATAATCTATATGCACTCAACATAGAAGCCCCTAAATATATAAAGCAAGTAAAGGGAGAAATAGTATTACAATAATAGTAGAGAACTTCAAGACCACACTTACATAAATGGACAGATCATCTAGACAGAAAATCAGTAGGAAAACATCGGCTTTAAATGCATTAGACTAGATGAACTTTAAATAATATATACAGAACATTCCATTCAAAGCAACAGAAAACATTTTTCTCAAGTACACATAAAACATTCTCACAGATCATATATTGGGCCACTTAACAAGTTTAACATATTTAAGAAGATTGAAATCATATCAAGCAAATTTCCTGACTACAATTGTATGAAATTAAAAATCAATTACAAGAGGGCCGGCCGAGTGGCGCGATGGTTAAGAACTCGCTTGGGATGCCAGAGGGCCCCGGTTCGGATCCCACATATGAGGGCCAGTGACACTGCCCTCCACAGCTAAGATGCTGAACAACAGCTCAACCTGGAGCTGGGCTGCTGTGAGTCGCCGGCGACGGCGTGGGCTGCAGCCCCTGTGGCAGTGGGTTGCCATGGGCTACCGTGTGTGGCCAGCAGCCAGCGTGAGCGGCCAGCAGCCGCAGTGAGCGGCCGTCCAGAAGCCGGCGACTGATCTGCCTCGCCAGAGAAGAGCGCAATGATGGTGCCAACTTGGGCCAGTGAAGCAGCGTCCTCCACAACTAGACTGAAGAACAAAACGACAGCAACTTGTCTGTTCCCCTTTCCCCAATTCCCCAGCACTGTTCCCATCCCCCCAATTCCCCAATAAAAAAATCTTTAAAAAAAAATCAATTACAAGAAAACTATAAAATTCACAATTATGTGGAGAATAAAAAACATGCTAGTTCACTTATTTAACTTACCACAATACACTCTAGATCCTTCCATGTTGTCACAAATGGAAAGATTTCACTCTATTGCTGCATAATATTTTGTGTGTGTGTGTGTATAACATTTCTTTATCCATTTATCGATGGACACGTAGGTTGCTTCCATATCTGGGCTATTGTAAACAAGGCTACAGTGAACACAGGGGTGCATATATCTTTTCAAATTAGTGTTTTCATTTTCTTTGGATAAATACCCAGAAGTGGGATTGTTGGGTAGTATGTTGTATCTACTTTTAGTTTTTTGAGGAATTTCCATGTTCCCATAGGGGCTGCACCAGTTTTCAGTCTCACCAACAGTGCACAAAACTTCCTTTTTCTCCATGTCCTTGCCAACACATTATTTGTTTACTTTTTGATAATAGCCATTCTGACAGATGTGAGATGATATCTCACTGTGTTTTGATTTGCATTTCCCTGATGATTAATGATGTGTTTAGCATCTTTTCATATGTCTGTTGGCCATTTGTATGTCTTCTTTGGAGAAATGTCTTTATTATGCTAAGTGAAATAAGTCAAGCAGAGAAAGGTGGATACTGTCTGGTTTTACTTCTATGTGCAATCTAAAAACAATAAAACAAAACAAAAACAGACTTGTAGAAACAGAGACCAAAGGAATGGTAACCAGAAGGGTGGGGGAATGGGTGAAAACGAGAAGAGGAATATAGTCAATAATGTGACAAGTTTGCATGGTGACAGATGATTGCTAGAATTAGTGGAATTATCACATTGTAAGGTATAAAAATGTCAAATCACTGTCTTGTACATCTGAAACTAACATAAGCAATATAAGATTGTATACCAACTATATTTAAATAAAAAATAATTTAAAAAGTAAAATGTACCACAGGGACAATAAAAAAAACCCACTATGCTACTGAACTAATGGGCCAATGAAGAAATCAAAAGACAAATAAAAAAATACCTTGGGACAAATAAAAATGGAAATATAACATGCCAAAATCTCTGGCATGCAGCAAAAGTGGTTTTAAGAGGGAAGTTCATCGTGCTAAATGCCTACCTCAAAAAAGAAGAAAAATCTCACACAATCTAACATTACACCACAAGGAACTAAACAGAATAACGAAGCCCAAAGTGAGTAGAAAGAAGGAAATAACAAAGGTCAGAGCAGAAATAGACACTAAAAAGCCAACAGAAAAGATCAACGAAATTAAGATCTGGTTCATTTAAACAGAATAAAAAATACAGAAACCTTTAGGTAGGCTCAAGAAGAAAAAGAAGAGCTCAAATAAAATCAGAAATGAAAGAGGAGATATTACAAACGATACATACCACAGAAACACAAAGGATCACAAGAGACGACTATGAAAAATTAATACCAATCTTGTCAAACTCTTCCAAAAAATAGCAGATGAGAAAACACTTCCAGATTCATTTTATGAGTCCAGCATTACCCTGGTACAAAAACCAGACAAAGACACTACAGGTAAAATCAACAAAGAAAAAAAAACTCAGACAATAGTTTAGTGGTTACCAGTGGGCCAGGGGGGTGGGGGATGGTAGTTATCTCCTAATGATACTTTGATGGGGGGTTAATACGTAAACTATATAAAGAACTCATACAACAAAAACCTGATTAAGAAATCGCAAAGGATCTAAATAGACATTTTTTTCTAAGAAGAGTTCTAGTAGCCAACAGACACATGAAAAGATGTTCAACATTACTAATTATTAGGGAAATGAAAATCAAAACCACAATGAGATGTTACCTCTCACTTGTTAGAATGGCTGTTATCTATTGGGTTGTCGGAAAACTCATTATGTAATTTTTCTATGTTTTTCGTTGCAAAAATGCGTCACGACTTTCACGACAACCCAATAAATGATAAGAAATAACAAGTGTTAGGATGTAGAAAAAAAGGGAGCCTTTGAATACTGTTGGGATTATACACTGGTGAAGCCATGAAACAGATTATGAAGGTTTCTCAAAAAATTAACAATAGATCTACCATGTGACCCAGCAGTTCCACTTCCAGGTAATTATTTTGAAGCAAACAAAAACACTGATTTGAGAAGATACATGTACCCCTTTGTGAATTGCAGCATTATTTACAATAGTCAAGATATGGAAACAAACTGTCTATCAATTGATGAATGGATAAAGAAATGTGATATATATATATATGTATATATGTATGTATATATATATATATATATATATATATATACAGGTAAAGATGTAGATATATAGATATAGATACACACAATGGAATATTCTTCAGCCACAAAAAAAGAATGAAATCTTGCTATTTGCAACAACATGGATGGACATGGAGGGCCTTATGCTAAATGTCAGACAGAAAGAGACAATACCATATGATCTCACTTATACATGGAATTCAAAACAAACTAACAAAAAAACCAAGCTCGTAGATACAAAGAGACTGGTGGTTGCCAGGGGCATGGGGTGGGGGTGGAGGGTCCCAAATGGGTGAAAGTAGTCAAAAGTTACAAACTCACAGTTCTAAAATAAGTCATGTCATTGGGATGTAATGTACAGCATGGTGACTCTAGTTAATAATACTGTACTGCATATTTGAAAGTTGCTAAGAGTCAATCTTAAAAGTCCTCATCACAAGGAAAAAAAATTTGTAACTACGTATGGTGACAGATGTTAACTAGACTTATTTTGGTGATTATTTGGTAATGTATACAAAATTGAATTATGTTGTATAACTGAAACTAACAATGTTATACTTTCATATCTCAATAATAAAAAATATAATTTAAATAGTTCATATTGCTGTGTTTCAGTCTGCAGTGATATGAAAATAATTTTTCCCTTCCTGATTGTAAGGATTATTTTCTAAATACATACAAGTCATATTTATTACATACTCCCACTTTTGCCAATTACTCCTTAGAGAAATGTAGCTATAATACTAATCTCTGCCACCCAGAATTTTTCATTCCTTTAAAGAGTAACTCATTTCAATTTTTTTCTCTTGATCTGGCAATGCAGATCAGGTTAAAAACAAACTTGTATATTTTTTAAGAATATGAGGTAAAAAATTTTCAGTATATGTACTGGATCAATGCCATTTTCCCCTTTTTTTTTTATGTCACCACATTAACTTATTCAAAGGATGAGCATGTGATTTCTCCAATGATACAGAAAAATATTTGACTCTTGATTACTTAAAAACTAAAACAAAATAAAACATTGGGCCGGCCGAGTGGCGCATTGGTTAAGAGCTGGCTTGGGACGCCAGAGGGCCACGGTTTGGATCCCACATATGAGGGCCAGTGAAGAACAAAACGACAGCAACTTGTCTGTTCCCCTTTCCCCAATTCCCCAGCGCTGTTCCCATCCCCCAATTCCCCAATAAAAATCTTAAAAACAAAACAAACAAAAAAAACCCCTGTCCTTCCTGATCTCTCCCCTCCTTGCTTTACAAAAAATAAAAAATAAAAAATAAATAAAACAAAATAAAACATTACCTGAGACTAGGGATAGAAAACTTGGAACTTCCTTAATTTCTTTCCTTTTTTTTGGAACTTAATTTCTTTCCTTTTTTTTATTAAAATTTATTGGGGTGACAATGGTTAGTAAAATTACGTAGGTTTCAGTGTACAATTCTCTAATATATCATCTATATATCACATTGTGTTTTCATCACCCATAGTCAGTTCTCCTTCAATCGCCATATATTTGACTCCATTTACCCTCATCTACCACCTCCTCCCACCTTACCCTCTGGTAACCATTGAACTATTGTCTGTGTCTATGAGTTCAAGACAAACTATTGAAGAAACAATGCCCTTTTCAAGTTCTGTTATTTCATGAACTTCAAGAAAAGAGAGATTACCAGATATGTAGTGTAATAAAATTCTCCTATCACTTAAAATTGATAAGTATTGGATTCAAAAGTCAGTAACCCAATGTGTACACATATATGTATTATATGAGTGTGTATATATGATGTATTTATCATAAAATCATAATGTTGAGGTGTATATATGATGTATTTATCATAAAATCATAATGTTGAGGTTAGTAATGAATGAATCAGGGAAAATTGTACATATTTTAAAATGTGTTTACTGTAGAATATATTTAAAACATTCATTTTAAAATTCAGAAGTATAAATGTGTATTGTAGAGTAAATAGCATTCTTGAAATTAATTTCTACAAACTTAATTGAGTTGGGGGTAATCACAATACATCACAACAATCGAAATAAGTATTTTCTTCAATATCCTTCATTGAACACATTTTATACATTATAATACTCCTCTGGTCATTTTTTTCTCTAAGGGAATTTCCATAAATTAATTGCTATATAGTAGGCAAAATAATGGTGTCTTCCAAAGCTAAGCATTTGATAATAGCCAGAACCTCTGGATATGTTAGGTAACATGGCAAAGGAATTAAGGTAGCAGATGGACTTCAGGTTGCTAATCAGGTGACCTTATGACAGAATTTTTTCCTGGATTATCAGGGTAGGCTCAATCATTTAATCACAAGGGTCCTTAAAAGTGGGAGAGAAGCAAAACAGCAAGTTAGAGTGATGCCATGTGAAGAGGCCTCACTCTGACCTGCTGTTGGCTGGTTTTGCTGATGGAAAAATGAGGGAGGCCTGTAGAAGCTAGAAAACAAGGAAACGGTTTCTCCCTTGAAACCTCCGCAAAAGAATATGGCCTTGCTGATACCCGGATTTTAGCCCAGTGAGAGCCATGTCAGACCTAATTTACAGAACTGTAAGATAATAAATTGTATTGTTTTAAGCCTTTTAGTCTGTAGTAAATTGTTACAAGAACAATAGAAAAGAAACACACTCTGTAGAATATTAAATAAAACTTACTTTTCTTGTAAACATCAAATGGAATAAGGTATCCTGAAGTCTTCAAAAGCTGCATTTGATTATGAATATATGAAAACATTTTCATTATGCACTGAGGGAAAAGTTGAGGATAAAAAGGATTAAGATAGTCTAAATAGAGACTGTAGTCTAGTCTGCTATGGTTCTTGATACCTCTTGAAAATTCAGAAATGTTCATTGTGGAGGGAGATGTATTTTTATGATACACTTGAGAGCTAGACCAGAGTTTGAGCTGTTACAGGGCCAGGATAATTTTTGGGGTTTACCATTCACGAAAGGGTATTTGATTTGGTTAAACATTGTCCATTGTCATATTACCTCTTTTAGTTAAAAAAAAAAAGTTACATACAGTGGGTATACAATTTTATATTAGTTTCAGGAGTAAAATATAGTGATTCAACATTCAATCATATATTCTTTATGAAGTGATCACCACAAGTCTGGTATACATCTGTGACTGTACATAGCTATTACAATATTATTGACTCTATTCCCTGTTACCATTTGCCCCAACCCCCGTCACCCTGCTTCCTTCTGGCCACCATCAATTTGATCTGTTTCTGAGTCTGTTTTTGTTTTATTTATCTATTTATTTATATTCCACATAGAAGTGAAACCATACAGTGTCTTTCTCTTATTTCACTTGGCACAGTACCCTCTAGGTCTATCCATGTTATTGCAAATAGCAAGATTACCTGCTTCTATCTGAGAGAATTGCGGAAAGGATTTAGCCTCAGAACAATAGCTAATATTTACCGAACATTCATTAAATGTCAAGTTGTACTGAGTGGTTTCCATCCATCATTTGATTCTCACAATAATCTTTTGAGAACAGTACTACTATTCCTCCCATTTTACAGATGAAGAAACAAGCATAGGGATGTTAAATAACTATCATAAGGTAAATGTGATAGTGCTCTCATTTTAAAACACAGGCATTCTGACCCCCAAACCCACTTAGTGACTGCTCTTAGGCAGAGCCTGTTATTTCAGTTCTTTTACACACATGGGACAAGTTGAGAAGTTAGGTATTTTGCCAAAGACCACAAAGTTATTAGATGCCAGGTCAATGAATCAAACAAGGCTTGTTTGATTCCTGTATCAATTATTTTTTACAACACTCTCCCTTTCCAATTCTCCAGAAGGAGGCAAGTATACTAAAGAATACCAGTGACCTGTATCTTTAATATTTCAACTCACATGTAGGTCACAATAGTAATGCTTAAAAACAGTGTAGCACATACATTTGTTTTGTTAGAAAGATCCATTTGAGACCATATTAAGATTTAAAAGCCAAGAGTGATAATCCTGATGTACTTTGGGGAAATCTAAGTGATTAGCATTAT
Organism: Hipposideros armiger; assembly: GCF_001890085.2. Taxonomy (NCBI): domain Eukaryota; kingdom Metazoa; phylum Chordata; class Mammalia; order Chiroptera; family Hipposideridae; genus Hipposideros; species Hipposideros armiger. Next base: position 86,948 of record NW_017732130.1, on the reverse strand, counting down.
AAATTTCTCTTTGATTATTAATACTGACTTAGCGTTCCATATTGTCTCAGACAGTATTGTCTTATGTATCTTGAAGAAGCTGTAAGATTTGAGTGTTGGACCTAATTCCTGATAGTGCTGTTTAATAAAATATGTCCCCTTTTGGAACGCAGAATCCCACACTTAATGAGGAAAGAAGTAGCTTGATCTCTTGGGCTATTTAGGAGATGACGTTGGAAATCTATTGCACAGCTTTCCTTCTAGATCAGAAATTTACTATCTTTGTGGGCAACCCACATATAACTGTTTTACCTTTATGGAATGCACTTCATTATCCTTATCATTTATGACATTTTGGGAACACAAGCCTCCTTAATTACTGCTTTTTTAATGTCTGAAGAGTGCTGTTATTCTTGTTAAGTCTTTTTTTTTTTTTTTAGATTTTTTATTGGGGAATTGGGGGAAGGGGAACAGACAAGTTGCTGTCCTTTTGTTCTTCAGTCTAGTTGTGAAGGACGTTGTTTCACTGGCCCAAGTTGGCACCATCATTGCGCTCTTCCCAGGCAAGGCAGATCAGTCGCCAGCTTCGGGACATCCACTCACAGTGGCTGCTGGCTACACACGGTAGCCCATGGCAACCCACTGCCACAGGGGCTGCAGCCTACACCATCGCCGGCGACTCACGGCAGCCCAGCTCCAGGTTGAGCTGTTGTTCAGCATCTTAGCTGTAGAGGGCAGTGTCACTGGCCCTCATATGTGGGATCCAAACCGGGGCCCTCTGGCGTCCCAAGCCAACTGTTAACCAACGCACCACTTGGCCGGCCCGTTTAGTCTCTTAAAAAGGCAAAAAGATAATTTTTTCCAATCTCCTCTCTCTCTAAATATACGAGCCATAAAGCATACATGTTATCACAGTGGATATCCAGGCAGTTAGACGACTAATGCACACACAAGAAGCTAGTTCCATTCTAACTATGTGGGTTGGCAATATATGATTCATGAGACACATCTTAGCAAATGCATATTGTAAGCGCCTTTCTTTGCTAAAAAATTATACCATTACATAAGTGTCTCAAGTTATATATGTCTGCATTTTGGAGTAACAAAAGTGAATGCCAGGAGGAGACAAAGAATACTTAATGTAATAAGATGTGGTCTAACAAAAGGGAATGAATAAAGAAAAAGCATATAAAAAGTAATATATTCTTTAGCTTAACCTGCATTCTTTATGGTTTTTGTTTGTTTGTTTTCTAATAGGCACATCATCTTTGCTCCAAGTAGGCACAACAAATATGCTGGAGAATCATTTCCTGGGATCTATGATGCTATGTTTGATATTGAAAATAAAGCAGACCCACGTTTAGCCTGGAGAGAAGTAAAGAAACACATTTCTATTGCAACCTTTACAATTGAAGCAGCAGCTGGGACTCTGAAAGAGGTGATGTAGTAAGGTCTCAGCCAAGTGGCTAGCCACTAAAAGTGTTACTGCAAATCTGAGGATAAAATCCGTCTTTGTTTTTGATCTTTCTTTTCATGTCATGTTTTATTTTAGACTTCCACCTTGTTCATCTGCAAAGAATTGTTTTTTTTCTTTTTTTTGGCTCATTGAAAATTTGTAACTTCATCACCAAAGTGTTAAACTAATAAAACTCCACTCATGTGACAAAGAGACAAAGTAACTGAAAATTTCCTAAAATAAATTATGACAAGGAACTTGAATTCTCACACTACTGATAGTGATAGATATGCAAAATGGTATAGCCAGTTAGGAAAATAGTTTGACAGTTTGTTATCAAGCTAAACATATACTTACTCTGACTCCAAAATTCCACTTCTAGGTATTTACTAAAGAGAAGCAAAACACGATGACAAAAAAACCTCTTCTAGGCATGCTTCTAGCACCTTAAAGTGGATGAATTCAACAGATGAATGGGTAAATTGTGGTATATCCACAATGGAATACTATTCAGCAATACAAATGAAATAACTGCCAATACATGAAGTATTATTGGCAGACATTGTTGATGGAAAGAAGCCAGACACAAAATACCTAGCATATGATTCTATTTATATGAAGAAGAGGCAAAACTAATCTATGGTGTTAGAAATCAATTAGATCAGTGATTGCCTGGGGCAAGTAAGGGGCAGGGAGGAGATTGACTGCAAAGAGGCAAACTTTCATGGGATAATAGGAGTTTTCTGTATCTTGATGTGAGTCATGGTTACACAGCTATATATATTTGTCAAACCTCATCAAACTATAAACTTAAAATGTGTGAAAATTTGATTACCTTCCCTCCAAACAAAGAAAAGGCTGGCAGGCAAACCAGTATAGAGAATTTGTGTGTGTGTGTGTGTGAAATCACTGTGGACTGCAAATCGTAAAAAAAAAAAAGTGCATATACATACTTTTAATAAGTTCACCTCTACTGAATGATGTATAAGTCTGATAGGTGAAGAAAATAGTTGACATAAACCTGCATATGCTGACTTCTCTAAATCAAATTATATATAAAACTATATCAGCATCTGTCAACTTTTATGCAGAGCCTAATAACTCAGAATTATGGGTAAACTAAGACAAAAGCTTCAATAAGCTTGGATGTTCAATTACTTAGCCAAAAAAGTGTTAAGAATCAAAAATTAAAAGAGCTCTTATAGGTAGGCACGCTAACTACAATTAAGAAGTGACAGCTCAAAGTTGACTGCAAGGAGAAACTACCCGTGCTACCCTTGCTTGCTGACCAATAAACCAGTGGGAAAACTTAGTTTAGAGATAAACACGTGCTATGTGTCTCAATATTACCAGAGGATATCTCACTGATTCCCCACAATAAAATAAATGGGAGGCATAGCAATGACCCTGAGTCATCAGGATAAATTTTAAATATAACCCATTCATTCTGCTTAAAGAGGCAATAGAGCACTCTGCTTTATAAAGCAAAATACACCCAGTTTTAAATTGGATTGTTTTTTCGTTGTTGAGTTGTATGAGTTCCTTATATATTTTGGATATTAGCCCCTTATCGGAGGTGTTATTTGCAAAAATCTCCCATTTGGTTGGTTGCCTCTTTAATTTGTCGATGGTTTCTTCTGTGCAGCTTTTTAGTTTGATATCGTCCCATTCATTTATTTTAGCTTTTATTTCCCTTGCCTTTGAAGTCAAATTCATTAAATCGTCTTTGAACCCCAGGTCCATAAGTTTAGTATCTATGTTTTTTTCTATGCAGTTTATTGTTTCAGGTCTTATGTTTAGGTCTTTGATCCATTCTGAGTTAATTTTGGTACACAGTGACAGGTAACAGTCTAGTTTCATTCTTTTGCACATGGCTTTCCACTTCTCCCAGCACCATTTATTGAAGAGGCTGTCGTTTCTCCATTGTATGTTTTTGGCTTCTTTGTCAAAAGTTATATGCCCATATTTATGTGGGTTTATTTCTGGGTTCTCAGTTCTATTCCATTGGTCGGTGTTTGTTTTTCTGCCAGTACCATACTGTTTTGATTACTGTTGCTCTGTAGTACAAGCTGAAGTCAGGGAGTGTGATACCTCCAGCATTGTTCTTTTTTTCTTAGGATTGTTTTGGCTATTTGGGGTCTTCTGTGGTTCCATAGAAATCTGATGATTTTTGTTCCATTTCTTTAAAAAAAATGCATTTGGGATTTTGATGGGGATTACATTACATCTGTCTATTGCTTTGGGTAATATGGCCATTAATACTCACAGACACAGACAATAGTTTAGTGGTTACCAGAGGGTAAGGGGAGAGGAGGGTAGTAAATGAGGGTAGAAGGGGTCAAATATATGGTGATGGAAGGAGAACCGACTCTGGGTGGTGAAAACACAATGTGATATATAGATGATGTATCACAGAATTGTACACCTGAAACCTATGGTATAACTTTACTAACCATTGTCACCCCAATAAATTTTAATTAAAAAAAAAGCAAAGTACATTATTGATAAAGTATAAGTACATTTATAACACATGTAAAATTACATTTTTGTAAAAATTGTTTTAGCAAATTAGGGATTTAACTTCAATACCATACTATATATTTCCTTAGTAAATACTTTATTTTAGAGTAGACCGAGGAGTAACTGTATGTTAACTTTTGTTTTGAAGCATTATGTTGTAGACAGGATATTGGGTTGAGACCCATGAGTCACTTTTCCACTATCCAACTGAGTAAATCACTACATATTTCTGGGCATCAGTTTCCTCATGAGTAATGGTTTTTAAGGTTTCCTCCAACTCTATTATATCATTTCTAAAAGGGACAAAAGTTCATAAATCTAATTATGTTCTTCCTGCTGGTTGCTAAAAACAGCATATGTGATTGAAAATATAAGTTTGAAGGAGAACAGTAACCTTTGCAACTTAATGTTTCCTTTATCTGGTAAACTATTTTGTTTTTATCATCTTTAATCAACAGTTGATCATTAAAACAGAATAAGTTATTATGTGGCATGCACTATAATCAATTCAGGACATTAGAGACAGAATATGTGCTACCATATGTTCAATGTGTTTAAACTATTTTTTTTTAAACTTTTCCCCCCAGGACTACTTATTGTATGAGATATACAAAGGTAGAAACAGAGGGATAAAGAAACAAGAGATACAAAACAACCAGAAAGCAAATGATAATAGGACATTAGTAAGTTCTTATGTATCAAGGACTTATATATCAAAGACTAAATATAAATGGATTGAGTTCACCAATCACAAGACACAGAGTGGCTGGACGGATTAAAAAACAAAACAAAAAAAGTATACAATGCCTACAGGTAACCCATTTCAGTTTTGAAGACACACACAGGCTCAAAGTGAAAGCTATTCCATGCAGTGCAAACCAAAAGAGAGTGGGCACTGCCATACTTTTTTCAGACAAAATAGACTTCAAGCCAAAAATGAAAGGAGACAAAGAGAGTCATTATATATTGATAAAAGGGTTAATATACCAAGAAGATATAACAACCGTAAATATATACATACCCAAAATATATTAAGCAAATACTAACAGATCTAAGGGAGAAACAGACAATACAATAATAGTAGGATTCTTCAATACCTCACTATCAAGCAGAGATAGATCATCCTGACAGAAAATCAACAAGGAAACATTGGAATTGAAATACACACTAGAACAGGGGTTGGCAAACTGCGGCTCCTGAGCCACATGTGGTTTTTGGGTACATACATGTGGCTCTGAAATAAAATTGAAAATGAAAATAAAACTATCATAGTTTCATTGATAAAATTTCTAAAGGGTATTATTCACATAATGGTGATTTCATTTGTTTTATAGGTCTTGCAAAACTTCAAGGGACAGGATTGGCTCTTCCAGGGATCGCAAACTTTTGAGACAGAAGAGCCAATTTTGTCCCTCACAACAATTTAAAAATTATTCAAGAGCCATAAATATATTTTTACATAATCACCATTACGTGAACAATATCCTTTAAAAATTTTACAAATGAAACTATGATAGTTTTATTTTCATTTTCAATTTTACTTCAGAGCCACATGTACATACGTACCCAAAGAGCCGCAGTTTGCTGATCCCTGGTGGCTCTTCCGTCTCAAAAGTTTGCCAACCCCTGTTCTAGAACAAATGGCTTACCACACATATTTAGAATATTCAACCCAACAGCAGCAGAATACACATTGTTAAGTGCATATGGAACATTTTCCAGGATAAGTCATATGATAGGGTACAAATCTCAGCAAATGTAAGAAGACTGAAATCATGCCAATTATCTTTTCTGACCAAAATGGTATGAAACTAGAAATCAACAAGAGGAATGCTAGGAAATCTACAAATCTGTGGAAGCTGAACAACCAATGGGTCAGGAAAAAATCAAACGGGAAATAAAAAATTATCTCCAAACAAATGAAAATGGAAATACAACAAAACAAATATTATGGGGTTCAGGGCCGGCCAAGTGGCGCGATGGTTAAGAGCTGGCTTGGAACGCCAGAGAGCCCCGGTTCAGATCCCACATATGAGGGCCAGTGACACTGCCCTCTACAGCTAAGATGCTGAACAACAGCTCAACCTGGAGCTGGGCTGCCGTGAGTCGCCAGCGATGGCGTAGGCTGCAGCCCCTGTGGCAGTGGGTTACAGTGGGCTACCGTGTGTAGCCAGCGTGAGCAGCCAGCAGCTGCAGTGAGCGGCCATCCAATAGCCGGCGACTGATGTGCCTGACTCGGGAAGAGCGCAATGATGTTGCTAACTTGGGCCAGTGAAGCAACGTCCTCCACAACTAGACTGAAGAACAAAATGACAGCAACTTGTCTGTTCCCCTTCCCCCAATTCCCCAGCACTGTTCCCATCCCCCCAATTCCCCAATTTAAAAAAAAAAAAACTTAAAAAAATAAAAGAAAATCTGAAGAGACTAATAATGAGCAAAGAGATTGAATCTTAAACCTCTCAACACAAAAACCCAGGAGAAATGGCTTTACTGGTGAAGTCTACCAAACACTCAAAAAATTAACACCAGTTCTTCTCATTTTCTTCCAAAAAAATTTAGGAAGAGGAAATACTTCCAAACTCATTCTATGAAGCCAACACTGCCCCGATACCAGAGCCAGATAAGGATACCACAAGAAAACTATAGATCAATATCCCTGGTGAATACAGATACAAAAACTCTCAACAAAATACTAGCAAAGAACACATAGAAAGGATTATACACCACGACCAAGTGGGATTTATCCCTGGAAAGCAAAGATGGTTCAACATATGCAAATCAATAAATGTAATACATCACATTAATCAAATGAAAGATAAAAATCACATATCATCTCAATAGATGCAAAAAAAGCATCTGACAAAATACAATATCCTTTCATGATTAAAACCCTCAGAGACTGCATATAGAAACAAACTCTGAACATACTGAAGGCCATAAACAACAAACTCACAGCTAACATAATACTCAGTGGAGAAAAATGGAAAGAATTTCCTCTAAGATCAGGACCAGGACAAGGATGCCCACTCCCACTACCCTATTTCAATATAGAACTGGAGAGTATTAGCTAGAGTGATTAGGCAAGACAATGAAACAAAGGCATCCAAATTGGGAAGGAAGTAGTAAACCTGTTGCTATTTGCAGATGATATGATTTTGTACCTAGAAAATCCCAAAGACTCAACCAAAAAAAACTGTTGGAAATAATCAATGATCCCAGTAAAATTATAGGATGAAAAATAAACATACAGAAATCAGTTATATTTCTATACAATAATGATGAAACATCTTTAAAAGAAATGAAACAATCCCATTCACAATAGCATAAAAAACAATAAAATACTTAGGGAATAAATTTAACCAAGGAAGTGAAAGATCTCTAACAAAAACCCTAAGACTGCTGAAAGAAATCAAAGACACAAACAAATTGCATATCCCGTGTCCATGGGTTGGAAGAATTAATATTGTTATGTCCATATAACCCAAAGTCATCTGTAGATTTGATGCAACCCTCATTAAAATACCAATGGCATTCTTCACTGAAATTAAAAAAAAAATCCAAAATTTGTGTGGAACCACAAAAGGCCCCAAATAGCCAATGAAATCCTGAGGAGAAAGAACAAAGCTGGAGGTGGTATACTTCCTGATTTCAAAGTATATCACAAAACTACAGCAATAAAAACAGTATGGTACTGGCACAAAAATAGACACATAGACAAATGGAATAAAACAACAGAACACCCACTAGACTTAATCCCTGCTTATACAGTCAACTAATATTTGACAAGCGAGCCAAGAGCATCCAATGGGAAAAGGATAATTTCTTCAACAAATTGTGCTGGGAAAACTGGACAAATACATGTAGAGCAGTAGGCCCCATCTTACGCCATGCACAAAAATTAACTAGAAATGGATCAAAGACTTAAACATAAGACCTGATACTATAAAATTCCTGGAAGAAAAAGTAGGGAAGAGGTGTGAATTATCACTATAATGGCAATCATAATATATAAATGTATCAAATTAACATGTGCACATTAAGTTTACATATTATGTCAAATATATATTTTAAAGACACTAGAAGAGGGATGGTGCCAGCTTTATCTTAGAATCCTTAGCATCCAGCATGGCACCACTGTTAAGTGTTAAATTTTAAATATACACAAATGCAGAGAGAACATACAATAAACTCCCATAACCTAGTTCAAAGAATCATCCCTCAAAAAAACCAAAACACTTTTTTCCCCTAAGCATTTGAGATCAGTTGAATTAAACTGTTATTATTCCCCTTTCATGCCATTTCTTGGTCCACATCCTGATTGAGAGACTATTTCTCATAAGGACCTGGAAATGGCAAATAAACTATTTTGCTAGTCAATGTATTACTTGTTTTATTACTGACTTTAAAAATCAAATTTAGGGCCGGCCAAGTGGCTTAGTTGGTTAAGAGCTGGCTTGGGACGCCAGCTCTTAACCAACACACCACTCTGCCAGCCCTCAGATAGCTTTCAATCCTTGTATTTTTCTGTATTGCTAGAATTTCTTACATTAGAATATATTTCTTTCAAATAAAAACTACAATATGGCTCTTTTCATTTTTCAACAGAAAAGGTACATAAAGCTCTGGAATGCAATCAAGTTTACAAATAAAAACCTCTTTTTGTATCTTTGTCATTGACTAGTTTTTCTATTTGAAAGATATGACTCATTTACATATGTGTACACATGGGCTATTTTAATATTCAGGTTAGAATTTCAAAAATAACAAATGACTCAAATTTTCAAGTTTATACATAGAAATGAGATACAATAATCAATTATCCTCCAACTCTGGCTTTTTATGTATATAGAAATAATGAGTTTGGGGTAAAACATTAACCTTAGAAATAATTACAACACTGTAATAGATTTTAGCCTTTGTCGTGTCATTGCTTTTGAACTTTAGTGAATCATTCGCTCGTTTTTCCTATATCTTTTCCATAAACTCCTGTATTCACCCACTACTTCCAATCCCCAATGCCATTATTCTAAATTCAGGCCAACAATATCTTTCGTTTAAATGAAGCTAAAACTTCCTTTCACTTTATCCCACTTCCTTTACCCTGGTTTATCACAATTACATACTACCTTTTGCCACAATGATCTTGCTAAATTTATCATGCTATGCTCTATTTAAAAACCCTTCACCAGGGACTTCCACTCCCAGGAACGGTACAGTAGGTACTGGCAGGCGATCACTCCAGGTGCCACAACTAGAGGGAAAAAATGGATTAAGTGTAAAATATTTTTAGAGCTATCAAAAAGCAGTGGAAGCAATGATGACTAGATGTACTATTAATAAGACTCGAAGTACTCCTTAAATAGCTGAAAGCACCAACTGTTTAGGTCACTGGGGGGCATTTGCCAATTCTAGACATGGGCTAATGATTAGACTTGGAATGCACTAAGGCAGTTTATTGGTGGAAAATCAACACGGCTTCTGAGGGCCATACGAACTACCATGATGTACTGGAATCTAGAGGAGCCTGAAATCAAGAGTGAGACATTTGCTTAGGGGCTAGAGAAAGTTTGGGGGCTGAGCAAACTAACAGTTTTCTGAACAGGGCATTGCCATCTCTCAACTCCAGGCATTGTCACACTCTAGTCTTTCTCCACGGAACCCCTTCCCTATCTGTCTGGTTAACTCCTACCCATTTTTTTCAGTACTCTGGTATCTATCCCTCCAGAAATCCATGCATTAAAAACTACCAAATATGCTCCCACAGTTAACTTTTTATTTTAAAAGATTTTATTGGGGAATTGGGGGAGGGGAACAGTGTTGGGGAATTAGGAAAGGGGAACAGCTAGCTATTGTCCTTTTCTTCTTCAGTCTAGTTGTGGAGGATGTCGCTTCACTGGCTCATGTTGGTATTATGCTCAATACGCTCTTCCTGGCTGAGGCAGATCAGTCACCGGCCATTGGAAGGCCATTCACAGTTCTCACTGGCTGTCAGCCATGACCTACTGTGAGTGGCCAGCAGCCAAGCTCCAGGTCGAGCTGTTGTTCACCATCTTAGCTGTGGGGCGTAGCATCACTGGCCCATGTGGGAACCAAACCGGCGGCCCTGCTGCTCAAAGCTAGTGCTTCAAAGCCAACTCTTAACCAACTGAGCCACTCGGCCGGCCCCTCCCACTGTAACTCTTTACAGGTTTATCTTTAGCATAGTTTTTACTTAATGACCTCTTATTTTCCTTGCTGGAAACTTTCTTAGAAGCAGAGGCCTGTGTGTTTGGTCAATTACCCCCATCACACTGCAAGTGACTAAAACGTGTTTTGTTGAGTGAAATGAAATAATAAAGCAGAGGGATGGCTACAATACTGAAGATGCTCACAAACTTTTGTATCTTACTAAAAAGATGAATAAAATCAGTAAATTTCATACCTACCAATAAGAACAATTCCTTTGGGAGAAAAAACTAATAATAAACCTAAACCTCAACTAGCTTCAAGAGTATCTGGCAAAGAATAATATATAAGTAGATCAGCCATGTGTGCTAGAGATCTCTTTGGAAGAAGTGTCCTATAATTTATAACATAATAATTTTACGTGTTTCTTGATTAATTTAAACACAAGTTTCAAGCTTTAAAAAAATATATTTTCCTTGTAATTTGATGGGACATCTTCCTAAACTTTTTACCAATGAGAACTTAGCTAGGTTTACATGGTTGAAGTAAGAGTGAATTTGTTTGCCTCATATACTAATCCTTAATCATAATGCATTGTTTCTTTCACCCCAATACATGGGTGAAAGTACGTGGTCTTAGTATGTGGTCTTTCAATGATCCACATCTAAGAACCGAGATGCAGAAAACTGTTCTGGAGTCCAGATGATACGACCAAGATTATTTACATGTATAAGCCTTTAGAACTGCCTGTGCAAGACAAATTCATTGTCACTGAACTTCTATTTCATTGAGTCTTGCAGACTCCATCCTTAATTCTTGTCAATTGTCCACCAGCCATTTAGAGGTCCTTCTCAAGAAAGTCAATGGATCAACTGACTACTGAAAAAATTGAAAGCTCATCTTTTCATGATAATTCAGTCCATTTGATGTTAAGGAAAAAAACAGTAAACACTAATAAACAATTAGCAATTCCAATTTTAAGTTTTGCAAAGTGAGTTAGAGTGTCTTCAGTATCATAGTAAAGAATTCTAGGGCTTTGGAATCAAAGTCCCTAATTTTAATATCTAATTTAACATTCGCTACCTATGTGATCCCAGGGAAGTTATGTAGCTTTCCTTTGCCTGTTTCTCTATCTGGAAAATAGCGATAGTAGTATATAATCATGGGGTGTTCTAAAGATTACATGAGAAGCTATTAAAGGCACTTAGCAAAGTGCTTGGCATTCTCTAGTTGCCAAGCTATTGAATAAAATAGCATGTCTGAAGTTTTGAATTACTTACACTTCCTAAATTCCTAAGTCTAAATCAAACAGAATTTATGAAGCATCCTAATCTAATCAAGCGAATTGTAAAGTGCTGTTATTAGACCCCTACTTTTCCTGAAGGTTTAAAAGTATCCACCTATAAAATGGGACTAGAGTTCCACCTAAGTATCTTTCAATTCTGATTTTCATTATCTTGATGTTGGTTTTTTGCTCCCTTAAATTTATTCCCCTCCTCCACTTTCAAATCAGCCTTTTCTTGCTTATAATTTAAGTTGTTTAATAGACAAGGAGAGTGGGACTGGATGAATCCTTAAGACATCAGAAACAGCCCAAGTTGGCTTCTAATATGAAGTCCACAGTCTGTGGTCAGTCTTACTGGAATCCATCTTTCACTAGTAGGGGGCTTTTTAACTTTTACACACAATTGTAATTATGAGGAACACATTAATTCTAATAAGCCAATGTATCAAATATTTAAGATTTGTGGATTTTGACACATAATCTTTACATTTTCCTCCACCTGAAGAATATATCATGCTTAACCACTGAAATTCACAGATTCAAGGGTCTATGGTGAATTTATGTTGTTATTGTCCATCCAACCTTCCCTCCCCATTCTTCTAGTTAAAAAAAAAACAAAAATAAAAAACAAAGAACATTTACCCATCAAGATATATGTATTCTGATGTTCACTGCAGCTTAATTTATGGTGGTCAGGACATGGAAACAACCAAAGTGCCCTTTAATAGATTAGATAAAAAAGATGTGGTATACACATACACAATGGAATACTACTCTGCCATAAGCAAAGATAAAATAGTGACGTTTGACAAAATGGATGGATCTTGAGATTATTATGCTAAGTGAAATAAGTCACACAGAAAAAAGTTGAGAACCATATGATTTCACTGATACGTGGGATATAAAACTGAAAGCAACAAAGGATAAAGACAAAGAAACAAACAAAAACTCAGACAGAGATAATAGTTCAGTGGTTACCAGAGGGTAACGGGGGAGAGGGGTGGTAGGGAAGAGTAAACGGAGTCAAATATATGGAGATGGAAGGAGACCTGACTCTGGGTGGTGAGCACACAATGTGATATATAGATGATGCATTACAGAATTGTACACTTGAAACCTATGTAATTTTATTAACCACTGTCAGCCCAATAAATTTTAATAAAAAAAATTTAAAAACAGAACTACCACATGACTCAGCAATTTCACTTCTGGGAATTAATTTATCTGAAGAAATCCAAAACACTAATTCCAGAAGATATAAGCACCCCTATTTTCACTGCAGCATTATTTACAATAGCCAAGATATGGAAATAACTTAAATGTCCACTGATAGACGACGTAGTACATATATACAATGGAATAGTACTCGGCCATAAAAAAAGAATGAAATCTTGCCATTTGCAACAACATGGATGGACCTAGAGGGTATTATGCTACGTGAAATAAGTCAGAGAGAGAAAGACAAATACCATACAATTTCACTTATATGTGGAATCTAAAAACAAAATAAATGAACAAGCAAAATAGAAACACACTCAGAGATACACAGAAGTTGATGGTTGCCAGATGGGATGGGTGTTTGGGGAAATGAGTGAAAATGTGAACAGATTAATAAGTACAAATTGCCAGTTACAAAAACAGTCATGGGGACGAATGTAAAAAGTATAGCATAGGGAATATAGTTAACGTATTGTAATAACTAGGTATGGTGTCAGATGGGTGCTAGACTTATGGAATAATCACTTCAGGAGTTATATAATGTCTAATCACTATGTTGGAAACCTGAAAGTAATATTGTATGTCAAGGGTAGCTGAAAAAAAAAATTAAAAAGAAAAACAAAAACAAAAAAAAGCCTTTCCTTTCTGATAGAGGACTAATTACAGGTGGTTTGGGGGCACACAGTGCATAGTCAGGGTGTAAGCCCGAACAGTCTTTTACCAGCCTTCCTTATCTCAACGCCTGTGTACGCCTACTGCATCATACTCAAGGGCAGAAACCATCACTGTTGTTTTTGAATGAAAGCAAGATGCCTTCAAAAGTTCAAAATACTATCAACTCTGCATCCTCAAAATTAGCTAAATGATGTATTTACCTTACTGCCTATTTACTTATGATTTGCAACCCTGAGTGCCAGACAAGGCCTCACTGTAAACTTCATAACTTACTAACAGCCTGGACTACTTCACCTGGATGTTATAGATTCCTTGGACTCAGCAGTCGTCTCTGAAAACCACTGCTTCCAATATCTTTTTCTATATTTCCTATCTTGTTTAGTCTCTCCTTCTGTTCCAAAATCTAGGAGTTATCCTCAATTTTTCCCTCTAGTCCCTAATTCCTTTCAGTTCAAGATCCTAAATCTCTCAATTTATCCCTTTCTCTTCCTACTGATTCTGTTGTATTTCATGCCCTCATCCTAACTGGTTTCTCTCTTTAAACCACTTCCAATTGCACCCTTCTATCAAATTGATCTTTCTAAACAAGTAAAATGCAAGCTTTATTACAAATATATGAAACTGCAATTGAAGTGAGAAAACATACTCAAGTAACTCTGAGTCTGTAGGAGTCTAGAAATGAGTGACTAAAGGTCAAAGAAAAAGAAAAAGAAGAAAAACTACATAAACATTGTTCTCTAGTTAACAAATTTGTCTCCCATGGGAGATTACATTAATACTTCTGATACTGCTATGCATACTCGTATATACTGAAATTGACAAGTAAATGGACAGCAGATGATAGAAACCAGAGTTTTCACAACAGGAGGGGAAGTGACAGACGAGCAAGGGGAAGAGGCTGGAAGGATCTACATGGTAATGGATTAGTGTTGGAGACATAAGTTTGAACTCATATTTAGCTTAATATAGATACAAATGTTTATTTGTAAAAATATAGATATACGTATAGGCATAGGTTGGTATATACACATATTTCCTTGCTATCAGCTGCACCTAGAAGCAGACACCTCAATAGCAATGAGTACACCTAACATCCAGATGTTGGTTGCTAATATTCTCCATGAAAAAGGACCAGGTATCTCTGGAGAAATGGCTGACTGGAGCATCTTGAAGTGCCAGAAAGGAAGCGGGGAAAAAAAGAAAGAAAGTGGAAGAAAAACCCCAGAAAGCAAAACAAACAAAACCAAACCCACCATGATAGGACAGGGGTATGACAAGGAACACAGGAGCTAAATGAAAGGACACAGTAAGCAAAGCTAGAACAACCTGAGAAACAAAATAAAGAAAGACTGGATTATAACTCAAAATATAAAACACAGCCCTTACTGATATAAATGATTAAATAAGTAAAAAAGACAAATCTCCCAGCACAAAAATTCTAAATAATTTATGTAGATACTCCACCCTCAAGAGGTGGAACACAACTCCTTACTCCTTTTTAAGTGTGAGCTGCACGTAGTGACTTCCCTCTAAAGGACAGAAAGGGGAAGCATACATAACCTCACAGTTAAAAAACTGACAAACCCTACTTTTGCCAGGTAATCACAGTCAGTCATGTTCAAAGAATGTACCCCTGATACCAGTGAGAGGAACACTTTTACCTCTGTGGTTTTATTTCTTAAAATACATAAGTTTCATCATAAGAAAAAAACAGACAAATCCCATTTGAGGGACATTCTACAAAATACCTGACCAGTACTCCTCAAAACTGTTAGGGTTTTGAAGAAAGTCTGAGAAATTGTCAAAACTAAGAAAAGCCCAAGATTACTAAATGCAATGGGTATCCTAGAACAGAAAAAAGACACGTAAAAAGAAAAATCTGAAAGAAGTATGGACTTCAGTTACTAACGGATCGATATTGGTTCATTAATTCTAACACATGCACCGTGCCAACATTAAGACGTTACAACAGGGGAAGCTGGGTGTGGAGCACATGGAAGCTGTGCTACCTTTGCAATTTTTCCTTAAATTCAAAACTGTTCTAAAACAAAGTTAACTTAAAAGAAAATAAGTTGATAACAGGAAAAAAATGCCTAATTAGACTTCCATGTGGCTAGCGTTCTTCAAATTTATTGTATGTTAGAATAAAACAAAAAAATATTCTGCAAATTTTGGGGCCTCCACCTAGTTTCTGATTTAGTAGGTCTGATGTTGGGGACCAAGAATCAGCATTTCTAACACATTCTGAGATGCTGATAGCGCTGGTCTAGAAATGATATTTTGATAATTACTGACTTGGTCTAGAAAAGCAAAAAATTCAAATGATCCTTTGCTATCTGTCCCTATGTTTACAATCTTAACTGTCTTTCTGTTGCAGATAGCTTATGTTGCATACACTCCTAATTATATAATTGCTTTAACCAGGTCTCATATTGACAAAAAGAAAAACAAATCTGATGCTATTTCATTACATAGTTTACTAACATATAGATATGAAGTCCTATATAAGTACTACATACAAAATATGTATCACTATAAAAATGGCAATGGAAACTTTTTTTTATTTTGAACTGATGATTCTGAAACTTCTTTGGAGGCTGTTTAGACTTAAAGAGTTGTCAAATAACAACTGATGAGTTTTTAATCCAGCTATTATAACTAAAACCACCCAAGCAAAAGAGCTATGTATTTTATAAATTTATTTTCTAACAAAGTATATGAAATTAAAATTGTTCCTGGTGACCAAACACAGTGTTGCTATTTTTCCATGCCATATGCCAATGTTTTATGGAACCTATTATAATAATTCAACTGACAGACATAAGCAGCACAAAATAGTAGTAAAGAGCACAGAACACAAAGCCAGTACACCTGTTTGAAATCTCTATTCCACAACCCATTTGCCCTAATTTTGACTTAAGGCAAGTTACTTAACCTGTGCCATAAATCAGTTTCCTTGCCTGTAATATTATAATATAATCTACCTATAGGGTTTCCATGAGGATTAAGTTCATATTCATTAAAGTCCTCACAACAGTGACTGGCCCATAACATGTCTTGTTATCTACAAAAGCCAACCAATATGCCAAGTACTGTACTAGAAAATGAGGATACAATGATTGGCCAAAACATAAACAGAGTTATTGTGGTCTATAAGAAGATACAAACATTAACAAATTATACAAATAAAATATGAAGAAATATGAAACTGCAAAATGAAACAAGATTATGTAGGGAAAGATCACAGTGTTTTAAAAAGCATTTAATACACACATCTAGTTATTTTTGGAGGAGAGAGGTTTCACTATTTCCGGCTTAACCAGTACTCTTACTTAAATTAGCAAAGTCTTAAAAATAAAGGTAATTTAACAATCCAATTATTTGGACAGTATATCTGCTTAGTAAAAAATGAATGCGAGTTAAATTATTTTAACACATTATCTTTAAGGTTGGACATTTTATTTAAAAAATTTAATTATTTTTTTTGCAGAAGAGTTTATTAGAAGCAAAAATACATTTCAAAGAAGCAGAAGCGGGCCCGAGCAGTAGAGAATGGCTCAAGGGCCATTATTAGAAGAGAAAGTACACTCCAGAGTTTGGAGTGGGCAGAGCAAAAGGAGCTCAAAAGGCTGGACGTTTTATTTTAATAGACATTCAAGGTGGCCTAGTAAATTGTGAAACTGAGAAAAGGCATTAATTAGCATTTAATAAAAACATGCTCTTCAGAAAAACTTCTTGAGAGAATTCTTCACAACTAAGAACTATATAAACATTTAAAATCAAACAATAACTACGCAAAATAACATTGCAAGCCCAGTATTTTCAGGCTGATGCCACACGTAAAAAGCCCCAGGCCAAGGCAAGCCATACAATTCCAGGTGAGTGTAATACACTTGGGCAATAAAGCAATCAGGGAAAACTAAGGATCTAAAGCAGCCAAGTTGAGACTGTTAGAAGGGGCAGAGATGCGAAACAGCTGGTCCAACACCCACATGTGGTGGTTGAACACTGGATTATCTAAGCAACAAAGGTTCCCATGAAGGAGCGAGGGACCCCAGCCACCCAACACCAGGCTTCCCAGCCTGGAGTACTGGAGCCAGGAACAGAAGCCTCTACAATTGTCTATGAAAAACAGTGGGGTTTCTGACCATCCAGGTGGCACGGAAGCCAGACCTAAACAGGCCCCACACTTGCTCGCAGGCACTCACCTTGGGCTCCAGCAGAGGGCGGTGACTCTGGGGGTGTCAGAGACATCTAGGGAGAGACTGAGTTATGTAACTTCAGGGCGAGGACTGGAGGGACAGTCCCCATTTTCCCTGTGTGGAGCTTCTCTCTCATGCAGCCGGCAGGCGCCATTTTTCTTGGGTTGAGTCCGCCCCCACGGGCCTAATTTGAATCTGCGTGGCCTGATGAGCTCAATTGCTTCACCCTGCTGACTCACTGAGAAGATGCCTCACCCAACTTGCATACCACAGGCTTTATCAACAGCTGGACCTATGGGAGCCAGCAGGTGGCAGCAGGTCTTGGAGCATTCTAGTTTTTTTTGGAGGTACCCTAGACTCAGTACTAGTAGCAGCCATCCTCAGTTCATAGTGTGGCCTCTCCCACACACCTCCAGGTACAGGATAGGCAGCGACCAACTGTGGACCACTTTGTAGCTCCTTTCAAGTAGTCCCCAGCTGGTCACAGGCTGTGGCTCACCTGGGCTTGGACCCAAGCTCCTCCCAAGAGGCCCCAAAACATACTTGGAGGTCGGCTTCAGATCACAGCAGAGCACCACCCATTTAGCCCCACAAGCAGCACACACAAAGGGTGGTCTCAAGAGGCACCATAGCCCTCTGAGGCAAAGCCCACTCAGTGGAGTAAGCCCCACATAAACTGTGGGCGTGGCCAGACCCCACAGCTAGCCAGCCTAGTCTGAGTCAGGTCAATACTGTCCACTGACATTGTGAACAGCAATTATGGCTGTTGGTGGGCACATACAACCCACACAAGGCACACTCCTGAAGTACCCAGCACAGGTGACCAGGGAGACTGTGTCACTGGGCCCAACAGGACCCCTACTAAATAAGGCCACCCAGCCAAGACTTGGGAGACATAGCCAAAATGAAGAAACAAATATGTCCCAAAAGAAACAGGAGAAAACTCCAGAAAAAGAACAAAATGGAGGCAAACAACCTACCAGATATAGAGTTCAAAACAATGGTTTTAAGGATGCTTAAGGAACTTAGTGAGAACTTCAATAGAGACAGTAAGCACAAAAAAATGGATGTAGAAACCATAAAAAAGACCAGTCAGAAGTGAATAACTGAAAAAATGCACTAAAAGAAATCACAAAAAGACTAGATGAAGCAGAGGACTGAAACAGTGATTTAGAAAACAAGGTAGCCGAAATCACCCAATCGGAACAGCAAAAAGAATTAAAAAAAAAAATGAGGATAGTTTTAAGAGACCTCTGGGACATGAAGCATAACAACATTCCGTATCATAGGGGTAGGGGTACCAGAAGGAGAAGAGAGAAAGCAAGAGACTGAGAATCTATTTGAATAATGACTGAAAACTTTCCTAACCTGGTGAAGGAAATAAACATTCAAGCCCAGGAAGTGCAGAGTCCCAAAAAAGAGGAACCTAAACAGGCCTACACCAAGACACATTATAATTAAAATGGAAAAGGTTAGAAACAGAATCCTAAGAACAGCAAGAGGAAAGCAGTTACCTACACGAGAGCTCCCATAAGACTGTCAGCTGACTGCACAATAGAAACTTTGCAGGCCAGAAATTGGCATGGCATATATACAATGTGATAAAAAATAAGGACCTACAACCAAGGGTACTCTATCCAGCAAGGCTATCATAAAAAATTGAAGGATGTTATTTAAAACAGATAGCTTCCCAGACAAGAAAAAGCTAAAGGAGTTCATCATCACCAAACCAGTATTACAAGGAATGTTAGAGGAACTTAAGATAGTAAAAAAAAAAAAATCAAAATTATGAATAAAATGGCAATAACAACTATATTATCAACAACTGCTTTCAATGTTAAGTGGATTAAATGCTCCAATCAAAAACATGGGGTGACTGAATAGATAAGAAAACAAGACCATTACATATGCTGCTTACAAGAGACTCACCAGATTTAAAGACACACAGACTGAAAGTAGTAAGATGGAAAATTATTTCACGAAAATGGAAGAAAAACAAAAAAGCAAAAAGCTGGAGTAGCAATACTTGTATCAGACAAAATAGACTTAAACAAAGGCTATAACAAGGGACAAAGAAAGACCCAAGAATCCCACTTCCTGGTTATTTATCTGAAGAAACCCAAAATGATCAAGGGGACATGGTCATCCCTATGTTCACTGAAACATTGTTTTAAAGGGTCAAAATGTGGAGGCAGCCTGGTGGCCGTAGATAGAAGCATAGAGGTGGTGGTACACACACGTACATATGTACGTACATGTACACACACACACACAATGGAATATTGCTCAATCAGGGAAGGAAATGTGTTCTTGCCATCAGCAACAGCATGGATGGAATCTGCAGGGAATTGTGCTGAGTGGAGTACGTCAGGACAGTGAAAGACAGATACAATGTGATTTCACTTATAATATGTGGAATCTAAAGAAAAAAACCACTCATAGATACAGAGAACATTTTAAATGGCTGCCAGATGGGAGGGGTGTTGAGAAGGTGGGTGAGAAGGGGGATTAAGTAGAAATTGGTTGTTACAAAGTAGTCATGGGGATGTAGGGTGTAGCATAAGGATTATAGTCAATAATACTGTAATAACTATGTATGATATCAGATGGGTACTAGATTTATTGGGTTGATGGGAGGGGAGTTGGAGGCAGTGTAGAAAAGGTGAGGAAGGGATTGAGAGGTACTAATTGGTAGTTACAAAATAATCATGGGGATGTAAAGCAAAGCATGGGGAATATAGTCAATAATATGGCATAACTATGTATAGTGCTAGGTGGGTACTAGTCGGGGATGGGAGAGTGTCACTCCTTAAATTATATAAATGTCTAACCACTATGCTGTACACCTGAAATTAACATAATACTGAATGTCAACAGTATCTGAAAAATTAAAAAGGGAGGAAAAGGTGAAGGGCAGTCAGTGTTCCAAATTTCCAGGTATAAAATAAATAAGTCATGGGCATGTAATGTACAGCACTGGGAACATAGTCAATAATATTGTGGTAGTGTGGTATGGTGTCAAATGGTTGCTGGATTTATCATGGCGATCACTTCTTTAAGTATATAAACGTTGAATAACTAATATGTACATCCTAAACTAATACAATATTTTATGCTCACTATATTTTTAATAAAAATGTTAAAAAAAGGAATCAGGTAAAAAAAAACAACTTCCCAGCTACCCAATAGACTATTAAAAGAAAAAAAAAAAAACCCACTGATTAACAAAACCTAAAATCAAGATGGACTTAGCTTTCATTTCAGAACTGAGAACATGAAATTATAAGCAAAAGAATCAAACCAAACACCAAGTATGAGTGCTAGATCAAAATAATTTGCAATAAAATTACCAAAAAAAACACCCCCAAAACCCTGTTATTGTTCTAACAGGTAACTTGCAAATACCTGGCTGTTAAGAAAAAGTTAAGAGTACATACCCAAATGCTCTAAAACTGACACCAGACCTCATAAATGAGCTTTACAATTTTTATTGTGGGTGTATGCATGACAAGCATTTTCAGGCTGGGGAATGACCAATTTTTTTTTTTTTTTTAAGCAAGGGGTGGCAGAGCAGTAATTCAGTCACCTTAAAATATTTGGAAGAACTTTTTAAGGTTCTCTACCCTTCTATGGCTGAATAACTGTCTAAAGAAAACCAAACAAGTTATACTTAATAAGAATTAAAATCTATGGCATAAAATATAAATTCTAATTAAATAGATCATTACTGTTCTTTGCCAGTTAATGGTTACAAGGAATTACATCATGGACCTATAAACACTTGACAATGGTAAACTGATTTCAATTTGTATTTTTAATCGTTTTTAAATTCCTGGCTTAAATTATCACACACAAAAAAATTGGCATAGGTCTCAAGAGCTACCTTGTAATAAATTGTGTTTCACTAAAAACAGATGGTCAAAATTAATGTTCTACTTTAGTTAATAGTATTTTACCAAGACAATTTAGTTCTGTAAATGATCTATGGTTATATAAGATTTAAACAAAAGGGGAATATTAACATAGGATATAAAGAACTCAGTATTTGTTTTTTTGCAACTCTTCTGTAAATCTAAAATTATCTAAAAAGAGATTAAAAAAATAAAAGCTCAACTTCTTAGGACCTTACTGTGTACTAGCAAACGTACTAGGCAAGAAAAATAGTATTTTCTTTCCCATGGTTAGTTCAGCTGTCGTTAGTTTACCAAGTGCATAACAAACAGCTTTGACTGCTTTGCTATAGTAATTACTCCGAATGCTGAGAAAGACAAAGCATATTTTTTAGAGAAACAACTTAATAAAGTAAATCACTTTTTATTTTTATGACAGATTGTAAAAAGCAAAACATATTCTACCTAATTATAACTGTGTCTCTTCATGTATGAGTCAAAGATAAATATCTTTAAATTATCTGGGCAACAAATTCAGAGGTACACAGAAATAAGAAAGTAAATAGAAGGGTCACTAATGCAACTAGACTAAATATGTAAGCTGTATCTAAAAAAAACCAGACTGTCCTTTGTAACTAACTCTTAGGCATATAGTCCATTTACGTTAAATAATAATCCAATAGCACATAAGATATGAAGAAACCGTTTAGGGGAAACGAGCTGCAAGAAGGAAGCATTAAAAAAGGGTACATTAACCATGACCTCAAACCAAGTATCAACATTTTCCCTAAACAATAAAAAAGATTTCATGTCTCCAAATGAGCTCAGGCCACTCAATTATGAAAGATTAACTTTTAAAAATTTAAATACAACCCAAGGATTTATAGACCTACTCTATTTGGGTCTAATTTTTACTGCCAAAAGTTTCTTGCAATGATATTTTAGTGTCGTGGAAGCCTGGCTGGAAGAGTTTTTATATCTTGTAACAAAGCAAACCATTTAATAATTACATAACTATAACAGTTATCAGCTAAGGGTTGTAGAATGAGATATACTAACACTTTAAAATTTTAGCCCGCAAAATTTTCCTTTATATGAATTCTATTAATACCAAGAAAAGCAAAACACTGAAGAGGCTTAGGAAATAATCATTTTAATCTACATAAGCATAATTCATGCCCAAACTTATTAAGTTCTATGAGAGTTTTGGACTTCATAATATTTCTTATTTTTCATTTTCTTTGTGAGCTCTGCTCTATCTCAGAAAGTTAACTTATCCTTTAAGGGGTTCAATTATCATAAATAATCTAATTCTACATCTATGTAATAAAGTACAATACATAATCAACATTGTATCACCTAGAATTGTCAAACTGTTCATGAAAACCTAAAAAAACCTCCAAAACAATTAAGCGATTTTATTTAACATGTAATAGATAGTTGTCATAAAGCAAAGCTTAAATCATTTTCTGATACTCTAATGTATTTCCATAAGCCTTTTAATCTATAATTTTATAGTTTTCCATCAGGGAGGCCAGATATGTATTTCTCTTTACATGTAATTAAACATGGTTAAGAGAATGTAGGCTATAATTCAGACACAATTTAGTCGTAACATCATACCAAGACCTTATTAATCAGGAAAGAGATATTTAACAATATTGCTTAAGTCTTATAAAATGGTAAATTTTAATCAAATTCATACCTCTATACTTTTGTTTCTTATACTCTTAAATCATACTGCTTGACAATACAGGTACTGATATAGTTTATTTCAATTAGGTTTGTAAACGAATTCTAATTTTTTAATCAATGTACATATTCCTCTTTAACTACTTACTACGCTGCCTCAGAATTAAACTTCCTACAGAAAGTAACCATCCCAAGTGGAAAAAATATTGCAGAGCTTTCTCTCTTTTTTAAAGATTTTCAAGTATCATAGGAACAGAAACTCATGAAAAAAAGAATTAAAATTTTGACATTCCATCTTGTTTTACTAATTACGGAATAGGAAGATCTGAACAAATGTTTGTATTTTGTGGCTTAACATAATATTACACTAAGAAATATTGTTAACTGTTTATGAGCTATTTTCTAGCTTCTTCAAGTATAGAATACATCTAAGTGAGGAGAAATGAATAATCAAACTTAGGTAACTCAAAAGGAAAATGGGCGGCACAAAAAGATAAACTGACTTTGGCTTTTAAAAACCTACTGTTGACCCTGAAATGCCAGATTCAACAATAACAACATCAAAAAAAACCAAAAGATTACAGCAGCAACCCACCACACACCACATATTAATAATTCTGAAATGACTTCTTTTTCTTCTCAGCTTATTCTGTTTTATCTTCTTTTTGTTTTTCCTGGTTTTTGGTTATAGGTAATTCAAGGCTTGCCCATTGCATAGGTTCAGCTTTTCTCATGATGATCTCAATCTTTGTTGCAGTCATAGTTACATAACTTCGCTTTACATCAATCAC
>NW_017732130.1:16074-62440 GCF_001890085.2 Hipposideros armiger | reverse complement strand
CAGTGTACTATTTGCTACTACTTGACTAAGTTCTGGAAGTGAATTCTTAGCATATACTGAAATGGTGACTTCACCCCCAGTCTGATGCCAGTCATGTCTACATGGAACAACTTTTTTCCCCTGTAATATAAGACAAACTATGGATTTACAAAGTGCCAAATAATTAACCTCTTAGAGGAATTTGACCAATCTAATTGAGAAAAAAATCACCATGTGCAACTCAGTCCTTAATGTTTTTAAAGGCAAACTTCTACAGTTACCATCAAGAAGTTTAAACAATAAAATATATATTAAAAAGAATCTTTATATTAGTAGTTTTATGATTTGATAACATGATTATTCTTTCCATTTGATTTTTTTCTTTTAGGGCCGTAGTATTAATATACAATGAAAAAGGCAACTTAAGAACTCCTACAAAACTTTATCCAATTTTAACACTTTGCAATCCACTAAGTACAGTCATAAAAACATTCTTTGAAGGCTGAAGTGAGAAAGATATTTGCTTAGTGGGAAAAACAAGACAACATCTTAACCTCATGCAAGGAAACTTCCATTTATTTTCTACAAATTGGAATCTGCTATTGTTATTGAATAATAATTTTCCTCTCACAATACATGAAAGAAAAAAGAATCTGTGGAAGTAATATTCTGATTACTATTATTGAAATAATTTTTACCTATCAGTGTTACATTGCTATATTAGTAATATTTTGAAGAAAGAGACA
The DNA here is from genome assembly GCF_001890085.2 of Hipposideros armiger. Lineage (NCBI taxonomy): Eukaryota > Metazoa > Chordata > Mammalia > Chiroptera > Hipposideridae > Hipposideros > Hipposideros armiger. The sequence continues at coordinate 61,715 of NW_017732130.1, read as the reverse complement.
AATTGTGATTTGTTTTATGAAGGTTAGTTAGGTCACATCATGCAGGAAACTGTGAGGCACTACTGCTGTAAAAAGCAGTATTTATTTACATTTTGGTACAATTATACTAATTAAATTTAAATTACTTATATCACACTTACATTTGTTGTTCCTAGCTACTGGTTTAGACACTTAATACTTGATAACTGCATGCATTAAAAAATAACAAATACATTTCATCAAGAGTTATATTCATAATAAAAAACAACAGTTTATGTTTTCAAACTAAATTTTTCAAACTTTTGGACCTTGGAGAAATTACAGGGAGACTTCATTTTTTTGCTAATAAAACATCCGAAGAAGTTTTGTGGTAGATGAATTATAACTTGAGGGATATATTTATAATCTCCAACCATGTATTAAAAAGTAGAAACTATAGAATATTTAAATGTACAATGAATCCCTACAGCAATTTGAAAATTTACAATTATTTTAGAAGTTAAAAGACACACATACTGAAGAGTTCATTGCCTTGAGATTAATGCCAAATGCAGCACATACAAATAATTTATTATAAAATACAATAATATCTATCAAATACTTATTTAGCAATAAACTGCTTGCCTTCTTACAACTTAATAGGATTTTGGGGAATTATTTGCAGAATAACGAGTCTTTTTAAAAAAACTGGAAGTAGAAACTGATGCTTTCTTTTTTCTGTTGATAAAATTTCGTTGTGGCAAGCAGAGATATTCAAAACAATTCAATAAAACAAGTCTGCAATCCTCCTCTCTGGCAACTAGGTGAAGTGTTTGTGCATCTAAATTAAATGAAGCTCTAAGTGGCCAAAAGAGAATCAGGGATCTAAGTGATCAATAACATCAAATGAGTAGAAAAGTGCTTTTTATAAAACAAAAAGTGGAAACAGGCCATGGAATTCCAGAAAATATGCTCCAATTATGGTATGCTTAAGTATTTCACAAAAACCTATATGCTTACACTGAAATACACAATGGCTATTTTGATCACGCTCTGGAGCTGGCTCTTAATTTTAGTTTTTGTTTGTTTTTTAAGGCCCATCAAAACTTTATGGAGAGGAAAACTTTTTTAAACTCTGAAGACAGAATAATGTAAAATCTTTTAAAAATGACTCAGATGAATACACCGTAATGTGTTATTTTGAAAAGACTACTTACAGCATCCTTTGCAGTCCACATATGTTTGCCTGTTGTACAGCCCTCTTGGGCTAAGAATGTATTAAAATCAGAAGTTTTTCTTCTACAACAGCTCCAGTACTTCATCCTTTAAAAAATCATAGAAAATTTTCAGAAATAAAATCTCACAATCAATTAAGCCCAGATGTATTATAGTGACAAATGTTAATTAAAAAAAAAAATCAAGGGGTGACTGGTTAGCTAAGTTGGTTACAGCGTGGTGCCGATAACATCAAGGTTGCTGGTTAGATCCTCGCATGGGTCGCTGTGAGCTCCACTTTCCTTAAAAGGCTCAACTATGCCATTGTAGCATAAAAGCAATGTGTAACCAATGACCATGGCTGTTCCCCAATAAAATTAAAAAAAAAAAAAAGATAACATTTAAAAAAAAACCAAAAATTCAAATAAGTGTGCAATTTTAGTATCTTACAAGTGTGTAAGCTACCTATTAAAACTATCAGACTAATGATTTTAAAACCAAAATGCCATTTATTATAGCAATGTTGGAGCTCCTGAATGAAGAGGCTTAAAACCATCACAAAATTCTGAATCAGCTTTTTACTAATAGCTCACATTCCAGTGTACTCATGAAGCTACCAAAACGTGACATGACCAAAGATTTAAAATTCTCACATTTGAATAACCCAGGAAAGTGAGAACATGAAAACACACTGAAAAATAATGTTTACTCAGCTTGTGAAGGTCAGTCCCAAAGTAAGTGAAACCCATTATTGAGACAAATCTAACACTGGAAGACAAAAATTACAGCAAAGCTTTGGGTTTGAATCCTGAAGAACATTTCAAACAGAGGGGAAGACTTTAACACAGTACTATGTGTCTATAAACTACAAGGTAATAAAGAAGAGAGGAGGGAGGGCTGTAGAAAAGTATGGGTTTTCTTGGATGCCACAATGTTGGTGTCTTAGTGCCCCAGGGTCAAACATTCTGAATGTCCTACAATGCGCAGGACAGTTCTTCCAACAAAACACTATTCAGCCCAGAGTATCACACTGAAATATAACGGAATAAAAAGAAACATGAAGTTTGAATCAAATCACAATGGCCACTTAACTGTGATACTCTTTTAGTTTCTCATGTGTAAAAAGAAGACAAAACCCACATTTCTAGATTATAAAGATCACACAATGTAAATAAAATATCTAATTAAGCTGCATGGCAAATCATGTTTAAAGGCATATTAACTTTTCTAAGCTCCACCATAAAAAAGTTTTAGTCATGTGTAAGTTACCCTTCATGGAAAATAGGTACTCCAGAATGATATACACAGACTTCTTCTAGACTCTGTAGACCCTGATATGTCTAAAAGAGAAAAAAAATAATTAGCTTCATATCTTAATGTTGTATTTCACACACATTTGTAGTATTGGAGACTTCTAAGAATTATGAAAATGCTCACGAAATAACAAAAATTACCTAGAACATTCATAAATTCACCCCAGGCCATTCCTATAAGAAATGAAAAATGAACTTAAGTGCCAGTTCTCTATGAAAAAGGCAAAAGGAAAGTAGGCAGTAGGATGTATTAAAGATGCTTTCAGACTTTTGGGTATTAGGTCACACCCAAGCCTATTCAGGTATTTACGTTTACATTAAAACCAAGAGATTAGTAATCTCGACAGTATAGTTATAGCATGATTTATGTGCATAGTAAACTGTGGGGATTATGAATTAATATGGAAAAATCAAATAAGCAATTCTGGAAGTTCTAGAGTGATGATTTTTTATCCCTATGAAGGGTAAAATGAGCTGCAGACACACACACACACGCACACCAAAAAAACGTATACACATTTTAAGCGATGTTATCTATATATTACTTTTCGAAGTTGAATTGAATTACGATAGCAATGTGTAGTATGATGTTTGCTCAAAAGATAGCATTAATCACTCAAAAGATAGCATTAATCAAATGAATGCTAGCATCACCATGCGAAAGGCAGGACAAAAAAAATGGCAGAAACATGGTGTTGTTCAAGGAGCACAAGACCATTTTGAAGTGGTATTTGAAATTCGAGAACGTTGTACGAGGAGTGACTATGCAACAGAACCCCCAACAAGCCTAATAATTGCATGCATTTGAGATAAATCTGACATGCATGGTATGTGTGAAGAAATTGAAATAGCATGTGCAGCGATACAAGTGGACACTTGGGTCAACGTTGCTCAAGCAGCTGTTCGCCATAATCAGAAGTGTTTGGACGCTGAGGGTAACCACTTTGAGCACCTCTTGTAAAGGCAGAAGTCAAACGTGACTTGTATTCATCTTTTGTTTTCAGTATATATTGAGTATTACAATTTTAATACAGATTTTTTCCTTTCTTAAAATGTGTATACATTTTTTTGCACCCTCTGTACATATCCAGAGTTTGTCTGGAAGATCTGGGCCCCACTGCTACTGTAGGTGAAGGCTCTACAGATGAATTCACAAAAAGGTATGTTAACAAAACACAGACGCAGCCAGTAATATATTTTTCTCTCTATTTTCGTATTTACTGCAACCACCTACCAGTATAGAAAGTAAAATTCTGTATGTTTACTTTTTGTAAATCCAAAGTACTGGCTGTGTGTATCTCCTAAAGATATTCCATAAGTACATGAAACTCAATATGCTAGATTCTGAATTTATCACTGTTGCCCCCCAAATCTATCTGTCTTTCCACCTTATTTGATGGCACCACATCCACTCAAGTGTCCCAAAGCAGAATTCTATAAATCCTCTTCATCCTTTCTCCATCCATCTGTAGTCTATCACAAAACTGTCAATTTGACTTAAAAACATCTATCAATGTGGTAACCTTCCTCATGATCATTAGCAGATTTTAGGCAATGCGACTACACTACCATTCTAATTCATGGCCCTGAAGTAAGCATATTTATTAAATAGGACACACAAAGCACTGGTCACAAAGGAAAAGGTGGACAAACTGGATTTTATTAAATTTAAAGCGCCTCTGTTTATCAAAAGCCATTATTAACATAGTTAAAATGTATAGTGTTTCTTTCTGACAAGAACTTTCAGCTAAAAAATATGAAGAATTCTTAAAATCAATTAAGAAAAGCTAACAAAGGAAAAACAGGTAACAGATTTTAGACATTTCACAAAAATGGCCTATCCAAATGGCCAATAAACATACAGAAAGGAATTCAATCTCATCATCAGGAAAATGCAAATTAAAACCACAATGGGAACACTACACCCCCACCAGAATGGCAAAAATGTAAGAGACTGTTAGTATAAAATGATACCAAGGTGTAGAACAAATGAAACCAACCTCATAAACTGCTGGTAGGAGTGTACATACAATCACTTTGGAAAACTGTGGCAGTATACACATACACTGAAAACATACACACTATAATCCAGTAATTCTATTTCTAGTTATATCTCTAATAGCAATGTGTACATCTGTCCCAAAAGTCATGTCCAAAAATGTACACAGTATAGTTAATCAAAAAGATTTAAAGGACGGTAGAAAGGATAAACTGATTGGCATATTCAAACAATGGCAAATTTTAAAACAATGAAAATGAACCAACTATGTTAATAAAACATGCAACAAAGATAATGCTAACACTTTATAAGTAAAGGAAGACAGATACAAGGGTACCTGTCCTATGATTCTATTTACATTAAGTTCAAAAATAGGCAAACCAATCTACATTGATAGAAAAATGTGGTTATCTTTGGGAGAGGAAATGAGTAGGCATAAATAGGGCTCTATTTTGTGTAATAAAGTTGTATTTGGGTACTTTTAATTGTTATATTTCAGTGAAAAAGATTAAAAAATTTAATGGACTCCATAACCTAAAGGTTAGTCTAACTTTTGAGCATTATAAAAGCCTTTCAGTATCTGGCCCTTACTTATCTCTTTTAATCTCAATTTAACCCCAGCAAATTCTGTACCATTATTATCATTTATTGTTTGCTGTATACTACTGCTATCACCTCTGCTTGAGATACCCTTTTCCTTTTTGTCCATCTGCAGAACCATCATTTGTTTTTCAAAATTCATCTGGGATATCCTCTGTCTGCTCTTCTTCTACTATCCTACCACCCCAAGAATTAATCATTCCCTTTTATCTACTACTTCTACCTTATACACATGTGAATACATTTATTTCCATTGCTAAATGAACAAGATGATCTCAAACTTAACATGAGGGAAAACTACAAACCTGCTCACCCCAACCCCGTCTTCTTGATTAATGGTGTCACTGATTGCCTAGACACTGAAGCCACAAGCCCCCTTCTGTTACTTCCAGTTCTTTACTAAGTCCTGCTAATATTTCCAAATATCATTCATTCTGCATGTTATTTGCCATGTGCCAGGCACTGCTCTAAGCATTCAAATTACAGCAAAGAACAAAACAAAATCCTTTCCTTGTAAAATGTACATCAGGGAAAAGTCAGATCGAACAGATCATAAATAAAATAAATATGCAAAATAAGTAGTATGTCATAAGGTGATAAGTGATATGTAGAAAAAAGGAGAGTGGAAATGTTGGCAGGTATAACATTTAACATACAGTAGGAAAGCTCACTGACATGTATGATTACATCCCACATTTAACTTCTCAAAAACATATGCTCCAATCCCATTTCCTGGCATTCCACATCCTTTTCCAATCCTAGATGGTTTCCTTCTTCCAATTCCTATTGTATTTGACACTTAGCAGCCAAAGACATATTTTTAAAACCGCTCCTTGAAACAGATTAATAGGTTCACATTATACTTAGAATAAAGCCCAAAATCCTCATTATGGCTTATAAGGACTTCCATAATCCTGCCTACCTCTCTTATCCTCAACTTATTTATACATCCTTGACCAAGCCCCACACTGATCTTTCTCATAATTCCTCCAAAAGACAAGCTCTAAAGCCTATACAGATACTACTCCCGTATCTACTCCAAGGTTTACCTAACTCATCCACTCCATTATTCAGATTTCTGGTTTAGTGTTACCACTTCAAAAAGGACTTCCCTGACAATCTTATTTAAATAGCTTCACTCTATCTCCTTGTCTTCATAAATACCATAAATTCATATTTAATTACTATTTGTTGTTTTTCTTCCTAGAGTATCAGCTTTGCAAGAACAGAGATTCTTGCTTTAATACAGTATCCCCAGACCCCAAAACAATCCCTGGCACATACTAAGTGATTAGTAAATGCTGACTGAATGAGAATTATTTATTCCCAAGATTCTATCAGATATGATGCTCTTCAGAGACAGTCTCTTATCCATGTTCATAGCCCGAGTTCACAGCATAGTGCCCAACACATAATAGGCATGCCAATGTTTATTGAATTGAGTCAGTAAATTGCATTTTTCAAAATTAAAATGTTTACTTCCACGATTTAACACATATTTTACAACATATACCTTTGAACACCCTCCATTTTTACATGCGGTCCCAATCTTAACTTCATCACTGTCTTCTTCTGAAACAAAGAAAAAAAAATCAATTAGAAACATTAAAATACAATACGTCACTGTAGTGCCATTCTTAAAAAGGTATCTTTTCTATAAAACAAATTAAAAAAAAATTCTAAATACAAAAAAAACAACAAAACAAAACCCTGACATTTAATAATAATTTTAGGTGACTAAGTTTTCTCTGTGACCTTTCAGGTAATATATTTAAAAAGGTAATAAGAAACCAACTATTGTGATTAGGTTTTGTCTAATCCTCAAAATGATATGTGATACAATTCTATTCTGCAATATTACACAATAATATATCCATTATTAACCTTCTAAAAGAGAAGTCATGAACAGGTACTTTCCTCCCATGGTATCAAATATAGGATCAGAGGACACTGAATATATTTTATCTCATGCACAAATGAAACATTTACAATTATCAAAGAAATTTAACTCACTGTTAAAAAGTAATGAATCAAAGGAGGAAAAAAGTTTTATTAACAGGCTCTCATTATGAATATACCACATAGCCATTCTGTGGTATTATTGGCATTTAGAAAACAAAAATAAGCTCTTTACTACAATGTGCTACTTTTCCATATTTATATTCAGTAAACTATATGATACCTGTCTCCTTTAGATAATTAATTATATAGAAAAAAATTACAAAATACAAAACAAAATCTTACCTTTCTTATTTTCTTCATTACCCGATGACAGTTTAAGTTTATCAAGTGCTTGTTTTAGGGAGGCAGATACTTTTAATTCCAAGTTTGTCATTGGCTCATCGGGACTGGAGAATTTTGAAACTTTATTACCATTATTGATACACCAAAGTATTTCTTTGTACTAAAAAATAAATATACTTAACAGCCTATTTATGAAAAGAGGCCAAATGCCTTGTAAATCAACTATTCCCATTAAAAAGTATTTTACAACCAACCACTAAAATGTACTGGCATTGCTAAGCTTTAACAGAAAAGGTTCTGATATTAAAATAATAAGTCTCAAATAATGTTATTGCTAACACATGAAATTACTAATCAGTTGGGCTAATGGGAAGGAAGTAAAGACTAGGAATCCAAGTTTGTCAAGATGAATAACTCCAAGAAAGGGACTGTGATGTAATTTTATATTCCATGACTAAGCAAAATGCTGAGCATATAATAAACAGGCAATAAATATGTATGTACTAAATGAATCCATATTCCTACTGGTGGAGATAATTCACTTTGTGTGCACACTGGTACACACGTCTATAAATTCAGATACAATTGTATCACAAGGCAATTTTAGTGCAGCTGAAAAAAACAGTAATGACAGTATCCCCTAACATTTCATAATGGTTAAGTGTTGTTTATAAAATTTTTTAAGGCTAGTCAGTAAATAAGTATTAGGATATTAATAAATGCAGCAATAAAAATAGAAATCCTACATCCTTAATAAAATAAGACTACTGATGTAGGAAATATTAACAAAGTACATAAAAACCTGTATCCTCATAACCTCTACAATACCTCCAAATGAATTTAGGATAAAACACTTAGTTTTACTTCCTCTTAAGTAAAATAATAGTCCATCATTTTAAAAAAAATATTAACTCATACTGTCAATTATAGTAGACTCCACTGTAATATATAAGAATGAGCCATGCCAGAACTGTTTTTTTCTGATCATTTTTTTAATGGGCAAATCAGCCAGCAAGGCATTTGATTAAGTCTCTCATGATTATGAATAAGGTGAAGCTAGAATAAAATCATTCTAAGTAGTTCTGTTAAATGAACAAATAAACATCAGAATGTCTCTTAGGGTTCTTTCTTTGGTCTGATATTACTTAATATGCTATAAATTTATTTTAATAAGATCAAAAAAGAAAAACATAGGAAAACCGTAAGTCCATAGTGTGAATAAAACACCAACAGGGGCCATATCTGAGGCCAAAATCCATCTGTTTTTTAATTCCTGTATTTTGGTTCTAAAATACTGAAATGCAACATGAAGAAAAAATGGGTAACAGTAGTATCCAATGTGCATGTGTGGGGAGGTAAAATTAAAGTAAGAGTCTAGTTCATCAGAAGGTATGTATGAAGAGTCTGTATAATTCTGCTGCAAAATGATCAAAAGGTATTTTAAAAGTTTAACAGATATGCCATCTAAATCAAATACATTAAAAACTTGTCAGTGATATCCCTAATAGACATAAATGCAAAAATCCTTGGAAAAGAATTAGCAAACCGAATTCAGCAATACATTAAAAAGATCATACACCATGATCAGATGGGATTTATTTCTGCAATGCAAGGTTGGTTCAATACCCACAAATCAATTAATGTGATACACCACAGAAAGAAAATGAAAAATCAAAATCAAATGATTGTATCAATAGGTGCAGAAAAAGCATTTGACAAAATCCACCATCCATTTATAAAAACTCTCAGCAAAGTGGGAATACAGCAAAGTGTCCATTTTTACCACTTTTATTCAACATAGTATTGGAAGTCCTAGCCACAGCAATCAGACAAGAAATAAAAGGCTTCCAAATTGGAAAGGAGGAAGTAAAACTGTCATTACTTGCAGATGATATGATACTATATATAGAGAAGCCTAAAGATCACACTAAAGAACTTTTAGAACTGATATATAAATTTAGTAAAGTAGCAGGATACTTAATTTTCAGAAATCTGTTACATTTTTATATAGCAATAACAAACTATCAGAAAGAAAAATTAAGAAAACAATCCCATCTACCATTTCATAAAAAAAATACTTAGGAATAAATTTAAGTAAAAGACCCTGTACTTGAAAAATTATAAGACACTGAAAAGAGAAATTAAAGCAAGCATATACCATGCTCATGGATAGGAAGAATATAGATAAAATGTCCATACTACCCAAAGCAATCTATAGATTCAATGCAATCCCTGTCAAAATACCAATGACATTTTTCACAGAACGAGAACAAATAATCCTAAAATTTATATGGAAACATAGAAAACCCTAAATAGCCACAGAAATCCTGAGAAAAAAACAAAGGTGGAGGTATCATGCTCCCTGATATCAAACTATACTACAAGGCCATAATAATCAAAACAGCATGGTACTGGCATATAAACAGACACATAGATCAATGGAACAGAATAGAGAGCCCAGAAATAAATCAATGCATACATGGTCATTTAATCCATGACAAAGGAAGCAAGAATAAACACACTGGGGTAAAAACAGTCTATTCAATAAATAGTGCTGGGAAAACTGGAAAGATACATGCAGAAATGAAATGGGACCATCTTCTTACTCCATATACGAGGTCGGACAATTAAGTTTGTGAACTCATCCTAGAAAAGTGCTACATACCTCATTGCTGAATATCACTATAGTCACCTTCGAAGTATTCCCCTTGAGAAGCTATGCACCGATACCAGCGCCTAGTCCGCCCCTAAAGCAATTTTGGAACTCTTTTTCTGGAATGGCCATCAGAGCTGTCATCGTATTACTCTTGATGTCATGAATGTCATCCAGATGTCTTCCTTTCAATATTTCCTTTATTTTCAGTAAAAAAAGAAGTCTTTGGGGGCCAGATCATGTGAGTAGAGAGGGTGTTCCAATACAGTTATGTACTTGTTTACCGGCTAAACACTCCCTCAGAGACAGTGCCGTGTGAGCTGATGCACTGTCATGATGCAAGAGCCATGAATTGTTGGTGAAAAGTTCAAATCGTCCAACTTTTTTACACAGCGTTTTCAGTACTTCCGAATAGTTAACCTGGTTGTCCAGTTGATACAAATTCATAATGAACAATCCCTCTGATATCAAAAAAGGTTATCAACATTGGTTGCAACAAGTTCGTGAACTTAATTGTCAGACCTTGTAAAAGAATAAACTCTAAATGGGTTAAAGGCTTAAATGTAAGACCCCAAACCATAACACTCCTAGAAGAAAACATAGGCAGTAAACTCTCAGACATTACCCTTAGTAATATTTTTACTGATATATCCCCTCGGGCTATGCAAACAAAAGAAAAAATAAACAAATGGGACTATATTAAACTAAAAAGTTTTTGCACATTCAAGGAAACTATCAAAAGAAACCAAACAAAATGAAAAGACATCCTACTGAATGGAAGAAAATATTCACCAATGATACTTCTGAAAAGGGGTTAATATTCCAAATTTATAAAAAATACAACACCAAAAAACCAAACAATCGAATTAACGAATGGGCAGAAGACCTGAACAGACATTTCTCCAAAGAGAACATACAAATGGCCAATAGACATATAAAAAGCTGCTCAACGTCACTAATAATCAGAGAAATGCAAATAAAAAGTGAGATATCACATCACACTTGTCAGAATGGCCATGAGCAATAAATCAACAAACAGGAAGTGTTGGCAATGATGTACAGAAAAGGGAACCCTAGTACATTGTTGGTGGGATAGCAAATTGGTGCAGCCACTATGGAAAAACAGTAAGGAGGTTCCTCAAAATATTAAAAGTAGGACTACCTTATGACTCAGTAATTCCACTGCTGGGTATTTATCCAAAGAAACCCAAAACACTAATTCAAAAAGGTATGTGCAGCTCTATGTTCACTGAAGTACTATTTACAATAGCCAAGATATGGAAACAATCAAAATGCCCATCAACAGACGATTGGATAAAGAAGATGAGGTACATATGAGGTGATCAAAGGATACACTGAATGTTAAATACAAAACATTTATTATGGTAAGACACATTGCCATTAATCCCCCCTCAAAATACTCCCCCTCACTTTGAACATACTTATCCCATCATTCTTGCCACATTCTGAAGCAGTTCTGGAAGTCCTCTTTCATGAGTGTCTTTACTTCATTCTCCATCATGACAACGCTCCATGTCACACAGTGCTCTGGTTCGGCAATTTCTGTCAAATAAAAACATTACGGTGTGTCCTCATCTTCCTGATTCACTGGATCTGGCACCGTGCGACTTCTGGCTCTTCCCCAAAGTCAAAATGAACATGAAAGATAAACATTTTGAATCGATTCAGGACATTAAGGCAGCCATGACAGCACAACTAAAGACACTCATGAAAGAGGACTTCCAAGACTACTTTGAACGTGGCAAGAATGATGGGTAAGTGCATTCAAAGCAAGGGGTAATATTTTGAGGGGGATTAATGGCGATGTGTCTTTTACTGCAATGATTTTTTTTTTTTAAACATTCACCGTATTGTTTGATCACACCTTGTGGTTACAATGGATTATTACTCCGCCATAAAAAGGAATGAAATCTTACCATTTGCAACAACATGGATGGACCTAGAGGGTATTATGCTAAGTGAAATAAGTCAGGCTGAGGAAAACAAACACCCCATGATCTCACTTGTATGCAGAAACTAAATGACAAAATAAACAAAACAGAAAGACTCATATATACAGAGAACAAATTGATGGTTACTATATGGTTGGGGGAATGAGTCAGAAAGGTGAAGGGTTTAAGAAGTAAAAATTGGTACTAATAAAATAGTCACAAGTATGTAAATTGCAGTATGGAGAATATAGTCAATATTGTAAAAACTATGTATAATATCAGGTGGGTACTAGATGTATTGGGAGGATCACTTCATAAATTATATAAATGTCTCATCACTATGCTGTACACATGAAACTAATATAAAATAATATTGAAGGTCAAGTATAACTGAATAAAAAAGACACGGGGATGTAAAGTATAACAGGGAATATTTCAATAATATTGTAATAACTATGTACAGTGTCAGGTAATAGACTCTTGGGGTTATCACTCTGTGAGATATATAAATGTATAATCACTTTGTGTTGTACACCTGAAACTAATATAATATTGTATGTCAACGGTAATTAAAAAATAAATTTTGAAAAATTAAAACAAAAAGAATTCTCAGTGATAATGAGATTAACAGTTTTCAGGCATCTGAAAAGTAAAAGATGAAGTAGGCTTGTTATAAGTGGCAAAATATGGACAAATAAAAATGAGAAAGAATTTGGCTCCATACATATGAAACTTATACACTGATTTAATAATATAATGGGCTACTTTGAAATAAAAGTAAATCCTTCACTAGTTATTTGAAAGGAAATTAAATATTCTTCTGTTACAAATGTCCTAGGAGATATTCAAGAAACAATAAAAAAATGGAAAGAAAAGGGGACCTCTGTTCTTTTTCAACTCAAACTCATTCCCTGACAAAGACAATTCCTTTATAGAATTTTATTATGCCAAAGTGGAGAAGATACAAGCCCAGGCACAAGAAGGATGCATGGCTTCCCTAGCCTGCCATAATTATGATGGTACAGTGAGCAAGTCTGCAATGAAGTTTACTGTGTACATGTCCTCAAGCTGAGGGGGGAATTAAAAAAAAAGGTATATCTAAAGGAAAATCAAATGGTTCAAAAGTTGGTGACTACATACAGCTACAAACCATATTGTACAAAATCATAATAGGAAATTCCAGAAATAACGCAATTATTCAAGTGTGACAACAATATGCAACTGTAAAAAATGTACCTTGGCCTCTTTATTGCTTCTATTGGTTTAGGGGCTTGAATGATGTGCTCCTGAAATTTGGGTTTCAATTCAGATAGTTCTTTCTTCTCAGTAGTCTTGACTTCAGGTTTGACTGGCTCAGGTGGCTTTTCACTATTATGTCTACCTTTTGTACAGCCCTGTTAGTAAAAGGTATTCATTATGAGTTATCCTATCATCTATTTCACATTCCATGAAAGTAATACTAGTTTTCAATTCTTTTTTAATAAAACCTATTGTATGTTTTCTCCACTTTTAACATATTAACTTGCTTTGAGAAACTAAAAATAGGACTCCAAATTTGGTTTTTTTTGTAAATGAGTTATTACATTTGAATAATACATTTTTTAGAAATAAAGAACCTTTGTAACACTTCATAAACATCTACTTAACTATTACATGTATGCATAAACTTGTTTATAGGTAACAAATGCTACCTTACAAAGAGAATTCTACAAATTATTTATAAAAAAGGGCCACAATTTGATCCCTAGTTCTGCTACTTACTAGCTACATACCTGAAGGAAGGTAATTAGTCTTTTAAAATTCAGTTTCCTCATCAGTAAATGGAGATAATGTCACTTAAGATATTTTCTGAGAGGATTAAAACAACAGAATACTTAGCACATCTGGCAGGTGGCAAACATTCAATAAATGCTAGCTACTTTTTCCATATCCCTTTCAGTAATACATACATTTTAACATCTCTGAAATCATAAGATCAATGGCATGTTATTTAATCAACAGCTTTAGTTTTCTTTCTTAAGGGTATACAAAAGAATGATGTACTTTGATGGTATCTTAGATTTGATAAAAATTTATTGTACCTAACTGAATATGCATTAAATTGTTGCCTACTGCCTTCCTTCTTCTTGATGTTCTTTTAGGACTTCTAACATTAAGTACAAACCAAAATTGACAAGTGGGTACTATCTTGAAACTTCAGTCTCTAAAACAGATAAATTCCTATTGCAAACACTGTAGAAGGAAGAGCTACATTTTAAAAGAAAGTTATTATCTACAAATTAATGGGGACTAGTCAACAGATGTCCAAAATTAAACTCCTTAAATCCAGAGCTTCCCAGCATATGTAGCTTTCAGGAGATAATCTAGAAAAAAAAATTTATACTTACTACAATGCTTAAAAAATCAGAAAAATCAGTTGTTCTCCTCTTACAGCAAGACCAACCCTGTGAAACATTAGAGAACAAAAACTGAAAACTGTATTGCATGAGAATCACAACCCAGTCAAATACTCGCACTTATCTCTTATCTCGTTGAATCCGCAAGTGATTTGCATATATATGTATTTCAGTTTTGAAGTGTTGTAAATGATTCATCTAATCAAGTGAAATGACTTCTAGTCTCTGATTTAAAAAAACAACAAAAAACTAATTAACCAATGTTAGAAGTGATGTGTGCTGTGAACTATCATAGAAAGGAAGCACCCTGAAAACAGGGAAACAGAAAATAGCTTTTGTTACTAAAAATAGTAGTTGATTTTTATAGAACATTTTGTAGTTTCTAAAAACATATATTTTAAAGGATCTGGGGAGTAAGTGAAGTGCTTTACTTTAAAAATCCACTAAGTCAGAGAGAATTTTAATTCAGTTTCTAAACAAACTCATTGTAGCTGTTCCCCAACAATAAGCTTTCTACCTATTTTCAAACACAGGTTAACATAGCAGCCTAAGCATTGTTAGATCTTTGAAAGCTAAATGATCTTTCAGTGAGAAGCATAAAAATATAGAAATTGTAATGCAGTATGTAATTACTGAGCAAAATAAAAGCTGGCTTACCAAAAATAGCTTTAAGTTGTCACCTATAATTCCACTGTAGTACAGAAAATAAGTAAAAAGGCGGCAGCCTCAAGAGCTGAGATGGCTCAAATACAGACTAAAGGCCAGCTTTGCACATATCCACTTGGGCCTCACTGTTTTTCTCAATATACTGCTTGAAGAATTTGACAATGGTTTTTTCACAATATGTACTTACAGGTTTTCTTTTTGTTGTTCTGTTTTTTTAAAGAAAATGTTAAATATGCTATAATTCAAATTTTTCTTTATTTTGAAATATAATTCTCTTTTACTCCGAATTGAGATATAGATAAAAACTTACAACCTTAAATATAGGGTTTAATTAGCATTGATAATATAGCCATTAGACAAGTCATTCTATACAAGAAAAGGCTTTATTGTCTTAATCATATACGAAGAATTGCATCAGGTATTCTAGGGATACTGGGATACATACATGATACAGACTAGTTATTCTCAAATGCCAATCTGGGGGTCAATGGTAGTTCTCAGCAAAATGAGAAAAGGATAAATTTAAGTATGTGAGTATAAGACTATCTTTTCTTAAGGATTGTTCTTTTCTCTAAACATGCCTCTTTCAATTTGAATATTACAATGTTCTTTCGTTAATGCAATGTTTAGCTTCTTGATTAAATAGAAAATTGGCAACAGTAGATGCTATGCTAATTAAAATTTTGCCTGAAATTTACAGGACTGTGAAATCTAACAGTCTTACAAAGTCTAGGTCTTCAAGAAATATTTATGGAGATAATAATAAACAGTAGAATGAGAGAAGAGAAAAAAAAATACTTCCAAGTAAAATCACCAAGATTAATTTGAGTGATTAACAGTTGTGTAGTAAAAAAAACAGCGATAGGCTGAATGGCTAGAAAGTTAGTGGTATCATTATAAGCAGCAGCAAAGTTGAAAGGCAGGCTATTTTTGGCATAAGAGTTCACTCTAGAGACTGGTTTGTGTTTGCCACTGACACACATAAATGGAAATATGCTGTGGAGGCCACTGGCATTATAAGTGACATTTAAGGCTAGGAATGAATGAACTAACAAACGAGAGAAAAACAGGAAGCCAAAGCCTGAGAAGTGAATATAACTATGGTTAGGAGATAGGAGAAAAACATTACAGGAAAAAAAAAAAAAGAAAAACGTACAATAAAAATAAACATAGAGTAAATGGCAGTCCAGGAAAGGTAAAATGCCCCCAACTGTGCAAAAATAAATATTCCCACAGAACCATAGTTTCCATCCCCATACATTTCTAAAAATGGCTAAAAAGATGTAAGCAAGAATTAGGTTTCAACTTGCCCTATAGAATGTTTGTTGCGTTTTCCTCACTTAGAACTAAACAGGTTAAAATAAACGTATCTGCTTGTACGTTTTTGTTTACACTTGGCTACCTAACAGTTAAATGTCAAAAAGGTCCAACTAGTCTCTGAAAGGTATAATTAGAAATTCAAACGGGCTCGGTAATATTTAAACATTTAAGATTGTTTATGTGCCTAAGAACAAGTAGTGGCACTCAAAACCATAGCAGAGCCATGCTGCGACATTTTCTTTTGAGATACACAGTGAAAAATGTACCATGTTATCATAAATTTTAAAAGATCACTAAAAGCACCATGAAAAACCTGGTCAAACAACATTCTATTATTTCTCTAATTCTCCAAAACATCAAGGAAGTACAGGTGGCATTTCTTTGGTAAACTTACATGTCTGTCCTGAGGCTGGCACCCTTGGGTTTATAACCATCTTTCCTAAAATTCAGAGCTGCTTCTCTTATTATACAGCAGCTGTCTGACACACTAAGCGATTAAGACTCAATACAACTATTTTTATTTCTCCTCAAAATTAGGACAGTGAAGAAACAAGGGGTATAAAAGTGAGAATTGGGGTAGAAATAACAATTTTATTACTGGAACACCTTCAGAGCACCATCTGCTGTTTCTTTGCCTTTAGTGGAGCACTTGCTTAAATCACCCCAAAATGGTCATTAAGAAAGCAGAGTCACAAACTGAGAAAATAAAGATTTAGTATTATACCTCTAAATTTACTATACAAATATGAAGAGACTAAAATGTATCAAGTTCCTACCTTTAATGCATCATGAAAAACTGGAACACCTGGGTGGTATGTGCAAGCATCTGTCAAAAACAGAGAAAACCACTTTATAATAAAAAAGTATTATTTCCTTCAGGTGGTAACATTTAATCTTTTCCCCCAATTCAGGTAATACTTTTCTTTTCCTTAGATATTCACTATTGCTTAAGTTTGACGCATGGCACACGTGCTTAATATAACATTGTATTAAAACAGTAATAGTTAAAATTCTAATTCAATAATATTGTATGTCAACTATAATTATATATACATATAGTCACGGGATGTGGAGTAGAGTGTGGGAATGGAGTCAATGGAATTGTAATAGGTAAGTATGATATCAGGGGTGGGAGGGAATGGGATGGGGGGAGGTGGACTGTCACTTTGTGAGGGGTGAAAAGAATAACTATTACATGTTTTGTACACCTGAAACTAATAATAAAAAAAGATAAAAATAAAAAAATAAATTCCAATTCAAGAGTATGACAGCTATAGATAAAAATAATACAGAATAGTATTTCAAGTATAACAAATTACATTCTGTATTCCACTAATCTTTATAGTAAAATTTGTTTAGTACCAAACTCAAGCTCCAATTTGTGGCTATCATCTTTCAATTCTGTTTTTACAAAAATACTATCAAATTTAAGTGTTTTTATATGCACTGATCCATAATGTTACCCAAGAGACTCACTAAAAAGATATTTTGGAAGATCAGGTTCAAAATTTTAAAAACTAATGTTAATATCTAATTGTTAATTTAAGTTTCCTAGACAGGTGTCAATTCCTCGATACAAACTTCATTAAAAAGAAATTTAAGTTCAACAGTCTATTTTAAATGACTGTTATTCTCTATTTCCTTATACTCATTATATCATCAGTTTTTACTAAACTCTCTTATGAAAATGGGCTTATTACAGTTTGCAGCATAGAGTATTATGTTAAAAAAAATACCCAATAATAGATACACTCCCTGAGGGAACCATGAACTTAGAAAAAAACAAGTCAGCTCCACACCTGCACAATTTTCTTATAAGGCTACTCTGTTCAACCTTCATGTCTACTTAGCTTTCAATTGTCTACAACCTCTGATTCCTGGTGTTGCTTTAAAATGATGAATTCCTGGTACCTAAGGAAATCTCCCTACCCCTGTATTAATGGCCAATATGGTTTCCTTAGTTAGTAACCAGGTGTTGCATTACATACATAATATGCTAGCGAATGGCAAGTGTCAAGTATTTTCATGGTACAGTAAGTAAACCCATGGTTAGAAAGAAGCAATCAATTAAGGGCAGTAATGGAATTACGGGCTGACAAAAGTAGAAACGAATATGCAGAGGGCTAAGAAGTTGAGCGGGGAACCAAAGCAGAGAGCAGAGGATTTATAAATATCAAATGTATATATAGTCAGGGGCATAAAGTGCATAATGTGTAACACAGTCAGAGGCACAATAATAACAGTCAGTTTTGGCAGAATGGCAGCAGCACTGAGTCAGGTCATAACCATACAACTATTAGGTTGTTGGAAAAGTCATGACGTATTTTTTCTATGTTTTTCGTTGTAAAAATGTGTCATGACTTTTCCGACAACCCAATAGTATGAACAACATCAGAAATCCACTGCTTTCAAGGGTAAATAACAAGCAGATGGATATTTTCCTCTCAAGTCTTTATAAAGTTTACCAGTTTAGCTCAAAGTAATATGTTATGGGTAAGAATCTACAACACTGTAGTGTTAAGAGCCAAGGGCTTTTAACACTGGGTCTGACCCTGGCTTAAATTTTGCCTCTGCCTTTTGGTAGCTTTTTCAGTTTCCTCATATACTATTGGGTTGTCAGAAAAGTCATGACATATTTTGTCTATGTTTTTCAAAGTTCATTTATTTATATAAATAACAAAGATCAATCAATGACATATTGACCGTTTTGTTCGATAACCTTTTGCCACCTTTCAGTGAGCTTCATAGTTCCTCGTTCTTAGAAGGACCTGTCTTTATTTGCGAAAAACTGAACAAGGTGATGATTTACAGCCTCATCTGAATTGAACATTATACCACGCAAGGAGTTTTGAAGAGAGTGAAACAAGTGCAAGTCTGACGGCGCAAGGTCAGGTGAGTATGGTGGGTGTGGCAACATATCCCATCCAAGTTCCAATAATTTTTGAAGGGTGATCAAACTTGTGTGTGGTCTCGCGTTGTCACAATGGAACACAATTCTTTTACAATTAACACGCTCTGGACATTTCTGGAGGATGGATTTATTCAAACTGTCCAATTGCCAACAGTACACATTCGAATTGATTGTTTGGTCCCTTGGTAGGGGCTCGAAAACACGACATCTTTAAAATACCACCACACTGAGAGCATAACCTTCCTCTGATGAATGTCTGCTTTTGATGTCGTTTAAGGTGAATCATCATTTTGGGACCAAGAACATTTGTGCAGCACATTGTTGTAAACAATCCACTTCTCATCACCAGTTATCAGTCACTTCAAAAAAGGATCGTTTTTCTCACGTTTAATGAGCATATTGCAGATGTTTATACGCGCCATCCAATGAACTTCTTTGTGTTCATGCAGAACCCAAATATAGAGCTTGCTTACGTATCTCAGCTTAAGATGATCATGAACACTTGAATTATGGATGCTCAATGTTTCTGCAATCTCTCGTGTCATGTAACGTGGGTTTGACTCGATCAATGTCTTTATTTTGTCATCATCAACCTCGGTGGGCCTCCATGACCAAGGAGCATCGCTGAGATCAAAATCACCAGCACGGAATTTCGTGAACCATCGTTGGCACTGACATTCTTGTAAAGCATTGTCACCATAAACTTTATGCAACTTTTCACAAGCCTGATGTGCATTCTTCCCTTTATGGAAGTAAAAGAGTAAAATACGGCAAGAATGCAATTTGGTCTTCCATCTTCAACTTGTTGTAAAATCTCCAAAACTCAACCAAATCGCTCAATTTTTTTTTTTTTAGAATGAAGCTAGAGTTGTCAGCTGTCAAATGACATAGCAATAACATAGATGCAAATGACTCTAGTACTTCCAAAAATGAACTAGTGCCATCTGTTACAAACATGCATTATGACTTTTCCAACAACCCAGTAGATATAAAATGCTATTTGTGAAGTGGTGCTTTTTCCAGAGTAACTGTTTAACATATACAAGTTCCCAATCATATTTCCTTTAAACACTCATTTAGCTGTGTTTCAAACTAAAATATCTTACCAGCTTAGAAGGGAGTCTTGTTATTTTAGTCAATACATAAGGTCAATCCTCTCCCATTGTATAAAACTTTCTCTTAAACAAGTCCACAGTCTGCCATTAACTCTTGTCTTCTACTCCCTATCCCCATTTGCTTACCTTTCCATTTAGTCAACCAACTTACTTGGAGTATTTATTCTAAGTCTGTAAAACAACCTCCATTTGCTAAAGCAAATAAAATTTCAGCAACCTTACTGGCGCTCCTAGCTGAATTTGATACTGGTGATCACGCACAATCCTTGAGACTATCTCCTCCTCTGACTGTCCTGTCCCATCCCTGTCCTAGGTACTGCGGCATTTCACACACACACACACAGCTGACTTCCAAAAAACGGCTTTATCTCCTCTTAATTTTACAGTGGTATTTGGCACCCTATAAATAAACATACTAGAAAGCCCCTACAAGAAAGCATCAACCTTTCCCCTTTATTATTAAAGTAGAATATGTACAGGCACTAAGGCAACTTACTTTTTACAAAGACTACCAATAAGCAGCAAAGGGCTTTAAAATCCTGCATTCCTCGATTATATTCACTGAAGTCTACTTTCCCACTGAATAACTTTATATTAATATGAAATTGTCAGTGACAGTAACTTGAGTATTGTACAAAGATTGGATTTATCATTTCCTCAGAATCCTGCCAAGGGTCTTATCATTTTAAATGTCACCAATTCACCTGGGCACCAAGTTAAATATTTCAGACATCTCAGAGGCGAAAAGGATTGTAAAAGGCATCGAATTTAATCTCTTTCACAATGAAGAACAATGCTGCCACCATGTTGAACGTGGCTTCTCTAATAACGCATGCTTCATAGGGCTGTGCAGGTTAAAATGAAATAATGTAAGAAAGTGACAGACTGGCACATAGAAATCACATAATAAATGCCAGTTAAATTTGAGAGTGTCGACCCAGCCCACACTATTCAAAGGACGAACTCACTTCTTTATGCCACTCACCCGTCAAAATCGAAGTTCATTGGTCGTTTCCTATTTTTCACCAGGTCTAGTCACTGTCACTTGACATCCTAACTCTACAGCTTGGTCCTGTGCAGGTAATTCACAGTTACCCTGAAGATGGCATGGCATGACAAGGCAGCCATCACAAAAATGCCCATCACCGATACGGCTGCTAAGTAAAGGGTAACGAATGTGCCGCCCACTGGGACGGGTGTACCAAAACTAAACAGCGTAAAGATATAGGGCCATTTTCCTAACCAAGCACACTTTAAACAAAAAAAATTAAGTTTGTAACCGTGGGTCTGTAACTGAACACGCCGAGAGTCGGCTTTCAGACAAACTTCTAAATACAACGAGGCCGAAGTTCAAGGCGGGGGTAACCCGGCCGCTGCCCAACTCGCCCATCTGTCGGTCCGTCCGTCTGCCTGTCCCTCACACAGCACAGCAACCTCCACGCCGAGACCGGTGGCGCCCGGTTGCCTCTGGCTTCCCCCAAACAACGGGGCGGCGAATCGGAGGGAGCGGACGGCTGGGAGGCACGTGCGGCCACGGCGAGCGGGCCCGTGGGTTCCGGCGG
The DNA here is from genome assembly GCF_001890085.2 of Hipposideros armiger. Lineage (NCBI taxonomy): Eukaryota > Metazoa > Chordata > Mammalia > Chiroptera > Hipposideridae > Hipposideros > Hipposideros armiger. Next base: position 39,811 of record NW_017732130.1, on the reverse strand, counting down.
CGCAGAGACGCCGCCACCGGCGCCGGCCCACGACCCCGCGCACCACGGACGCGGCTGGCGGCTCCCGGGGCGGCCCGGGAGGGACCCTGACCGGGGGCGGCGTGGCGGCGGCTCGCGGGAGGACCCCGGGACACCGTCTGGCCCAAGGGCGTCCCCCGATAGGAGGTGGAGAGGGGACCGAGGGCTGGCGGCGCTTTTCTCTTACCGTCGGAGTTGGTCTCGGGATCGAAGCGCTGGGCGCAGCCCCGGTTGTAGCACAGCAGGGCCATTTCTCCCCGCGCTGTTACCACTCGGGCCCAAACACCGGGAACCGCAAGAGAGTGCGTTGCAACCACCGGTCTGAAGGCTGGGGCGGCTGCCGGCTTCCGGAAACGGTCGGTTTCGCTTCAGGAACCTTCGCGAATTTTCCGGTCGCGCAGGCGCAGAGGCGACGGGGAGAGGCGGGGGGCGAGGCTGGAGGCAGGGCCCGTGGGTCGGACGCCCGCGGCTGGCGGCTGGCGGCTGGCGGCAGGGGCCGGGGGTGGAGCCCGGCTATTCGTGGAAGAGTGACGTTCAAGGCAGAAAGTGAAGGTATCCGAAGGAGGGGCGTGCTGTGCCGATTCCTTCGCTCCTTATTGGCTGTGGGTCTCTCGCGAAGCAAGATGCTGCCCTCTCGGCCCCGCATCCCAGCGTCCGTCTTACTTTTGAGGCTAATTACGCAGCCTTGGCAATGTGTGCCCCCTTGCTGCTTGAGAGTTAAGTGCAGAATCATACAGTTTTTCCGCATCCTCTGCGTACAACGTGGTTGCCGAGTAAATGATGAGAGGAATGCTGGACGTCTCTCCCTGTGCGAGTTTGTCTCCACTCTCCTGATTCTGAAGCTCTGAAGAAATGCAGGCGTTGGGAGCAATTTTAATAACTAATTGAGGTCAAGTCACTGAAAATACAAAGCACTTAGATGTCAGAATATCAAAGAAAAGTATTGAGAAAAAAAGTATTAATCAAATACAGTGCTAGAAATGGTCGGTATTGCTCTAAGACCTTGGGGTAATTGTTGCTATTTCATATTAGCCTCCATTTAATTCTCTAACCCTGGAACCTTTAGTAAGATTTCATCAAATGCATTGTGAAAAGTAAAATAATATACTCACAGGCACACACAAATAACGCTAGCTCCAACTTGTATACTTCCCAAAGTTGGGGCATTTGAAATAAAGCCATAAAGAAAAGAACTTATTATCATAAATGTCAGGTTACTTTTAGGGAGGTGGGGGGAAGGGGGATGTTTCTGAGGTACTGGCATAGTTCATTTCTTTACATGGTGGATGCTCACTTTGAAATGATTCATAAAGCAATGCGTTTATTTCATGTACCTTTCTGTCTTATTATTCCCATATCATAGGAATATGAAGACTAGACATTTAAGTAGTTGACATTTCCAGTGGTAATGTAGCTTTTAGATATAGCATATTTTTTCATATAAAAGATTAATAGAATAATCAAATTAGATGCAGATGGCAGTAGATTGATTGACTAGATGGTTGACTAGACAAATACTTGAAACTCTAGCTTATTTGCAGGGAAGAGCCTTTGGAAGCTGGATGGAAGTAGGTAAACAACCAGTAAATGTACCATCGTCCACCCATTGTCCCAAGCCAGAGACATGGCATAGCCAGCAATGAGCAGTCACCGTGCATCTTCTTTCCTGATCAACTGTGAGTCTTGAATCCCATATTATAGTTATAGACTTGACGTGGCCACCTATCTACAGCAGGAAGTCCAGTCCCAGGGCTTTAAAAGTAACCTTAATTATTTTGATTAGTCATGTCATATTGAACATATACATTTACTGCCATTTTTTTTCAGATTCCACTAAAATTGTGGTGAAGGGAATATATACTTGGGATGCCAAAAAATGTATACACATGACTTATATTCATCTTTTGTTATTGGTTTATATTGAGTATTACAATTCTAATACAGTTTTTTCCTTTTTAAAAATGTGTATACATTGTTTTGGCACCCTCTGTATATATCCCCATAAGAACAAAAAAAATTTGATTAGGGTACTACAATAGACAGATTATATCAGCAAGTTTAGTTTTGTTTAATTTTGTCTTTATTTTGCTATTTAGGAATGTTTGTGTTTTTGTTCAAGTGGTTTCCTATATACTAATACTTTTACATAATTACCCCTTTCTTTTTCTTACTTAGGCTTTCCTATTCATTTTGTCAGATATAACTCACTTTGACTTTTAGTTGTTTCCTATAACGTAGTCAATGATAAACTCATTTTCTTTCTTCCTTCCATCTCCTCTCATTTTACTTGTTTTTTTTTACTTTGTCAGAGAATGTAGCATTTATGTACTAGCCTTCCACACTGATGCTGCCCTTCATTATCTATTTATTACTTAAATATACTTATTATATACATAATATGTTAAAATAGAAATATGTATTCATCGAATTTATGTATGTATTTGTTTGTTTATTTATAATATATACATTAAAAATATATTCATTGCTTACCACTAGTCATTTGGCTGAAGTTTCCTCAGTGATTCTTGTGGCCAGATGAAGTTTGTCTTCTAGTAGAATTATCAGGAATAGCTTATGAAAACAATATTTCCTGAGTTTTTACATGTTTAAAAGAGCTTTTCTGTAGACTTGAAACTTGGCTTGAGGGGATAGAAAATCCAAGGTTGATATTTGTTTTCTAAATAGTTTTAAAAATAGTTTCACTAATCTGATTTCTGTGTTGCTTTTTGTAAAGGTTGGATATCTGACATTATGGTGAATGCTACTGTATTCAATGAAAAAGTTCTACATTGAAAGTAAATTTATATTTATTTTAACAATATGGATACCAATTTTGCTGGAGCACATCATGACACAACAATATTCTTACCAAATTAAGAAACTTATGAAGCAAAAATGTACTTGGGATTAGTGGTGGTGAATGGATAATTTTATTTACTTAACCTGTAATGGTGTACTAATCAGAATTTACAAATATTCTTTGTATCGTATAACTGAACTGAATTTTTGGGGTTGAGGGACAAAGCCTATATTGAATCAAAAACAAAACTAGAAAAAAAAAAGGAAAACCTCATCATGGCAGTACCTATTTTTCTTTTTGCTTCCCTGCATCAATCAAACTTTTAGAAATGCCCTGGACTTATTTCACTACTCTGTAAATCAATATAAATGTTCTTCAGCAGTACTGCATATTTTCTAAATGATTCTCCCCAAATTTGGCTACTTCTTTTTTTTTCCCAAATAAGCTGAACATCTTTAATCAAAATAGTTCATAAATTTGGATTGCCAAAAACCCTTCAGCTCTGAAGTCCTTAGTGAATTGCAGTTTTTCTCTTCCTTTTTTTTTTTTAAAGCTGAGCCATCCTGACACCTGTTGGCAGCTCAGCGGCTGCTCAGCTTGGGCTGGGACTCGAACCGCTGTTGCTCAGAGCTCGCACTCATGAGCGAGCTCTTAACCAACTGAGCCACTCGGCTGGCCCTGAATTGCAATTTTTAAAAACAGATTGCAAACAAGAATACATTGAGACTTAACCCTACAAAGCAAGGAAAGGAAGAAAAACCATAAATAAATGACTAGAAATGATAATTTTGTATATTAAAAAATACATTTATGTTTATACTCTTTAACACACACACACACACACACACACACACACACACAGAGTTATTTGACGAGTACACCAACATTGGTAATGCTACCTATATTTGAATTTCCACTATAGGTAGCAATCCTGATGGATACAATTTATTAAATTCTCATATCAAAATTGTAAAGTACATTTTCTTAGAATAAATTCTCATTTATGTTTTTACTTTTTAAAATTTCCATTTAAGGTGTTGACCTTATTAATTTTAATAGCATCACAAAACAGAAGGTATCATTCACTTTTTGTGCCCCACCGCACATACTCCTTGCTCACCATTTAACTTCAGTCATTGTAGATGAACCTGAAAACACCTCATTTCATGTGCATCACATACCTTTCACTGCTGTATAGTCCCAGGCTTCCTGGTGCCAATGTATAAAATGCCCAATGGAGTCCAAGCGAGCCATTCAGATGCTTACCACACCTGGAAGAAGTGGGTGGAGTAAACATTTACTGGTGCCACTCTTGACCAATTTCCAGATGGGGACTGGTGGATAAATGCTCCCGATTCTGTCTCAGGTGAACAATTCTGAGGTGTTGTCTACAAGGCTTCTTAGAGGAATTGAGCCCCAGCTACTTAACACAGTAACAATACTGCTCATTAATATATCCTAGGATTCAATTTTCTCCCTTCCCTTCTCTTCCCAGTTTCCCTGTCTTCTTTGGAATAATTTCCTAAAATAAACTATCTATTTACAAGCTTTTGTCTCCCACTCTGCTTTTGGAGAGGACCCAGGCTGAAACAAATTGAAATATTTTGAAATATGTGTATTCTTACTGAATATCTTTTTTTAAAAAAAACAGCTTCAAAAACTGAAATTCATCATATCTCAGAATTTTATGGACTGAATGCTCTATTAATAGTAGAAGGGGAGATAACATTAAGGCTGAAAGTTTGAAGCTGCTAGATCAGGAAGAATGATTTCCTTGTGCAATAATCGCTGGTACTTCCTTAAAATTATATTTATGTTAGTGTCTAAAATGCCAGCTTTTCTAAATTCTTTTCATTAAGCTTGGCTCTTTAGATGGTAGTACATATGAGTGCTAAAATGACTTGCTTCATACAGACTTGAATAAACTAACCAAAATTTGAAAATGTGTTGTGTACTCATTTATTTGTAGCCTTTCTTTTTATAATCTTATACAGAAATAATAATGAAAACTTCCAGTTTCTACAAAATTTCATATGCATGTTCCTAATTTTGGATTATTCTAAAATACATTTTTTTCCTAAAAAGAAAGCTCATTTTAGTGATAGTTTCTTCTATATCTTCCTTCCTTCCAAACAAGAAACTTATGCAGTTTGTTATAATGGATAACAAAGATGTTTTTAAAGTCCATCACGCCATACAAATTCACTTTATATATATACAACTAAAAGGTGAGATCCTTGAAATCATGGACTTTTGTCCTTTTATTCACTATTATATCCTGAATGCTTAGAACAATGCCTGACATAAGATAGACACTCAATAAATATTTGATGAATACATTAAATGAATGAATCTATATGTTCACAATAGGAAAAGAGCTACAAGGTGGCAAATTCACAATTAAATTATCACTGAAGTTTTTCTTTAGCCTGTAGAATTTGGAGCAAAACTGAACCAAAAAATTTAAATATAGAAATTAATTTAGAGATACTTATATTACAACTAACAAAACAACATTAAACTCCAGAAAGATATAGATAAAAAGTCCACATATATTGAAAAGTAAGTTTGCATGAGAGCAGCAGAGGAATACTTTTGAATGTTAAAGGTTAAGTTGAATTTTATTTCTTTTTTAAAAAGAATTTAACTGTGGATAATTATGGACTCTGTAAGTCTTGCAAAGCTTAAACATTGTTGTAAAATATGTTTTTTACCACAAGATGGCAACAAAGACTTATTTTAGAATCACTAGATAGCCTCAGTCATTCCAAAGGTATAGGAGTACATCTTTATTTTTTCTTCATTTAGGTGATTTTATGTTTTTCTCTTTTTAAATCATTATTAAATGTATTGGGGTGACATTGGTTAGTAAAATTATATGTTATAAGTGTACATTTCTGTAATACATAATCTACATATGGTAAGGAGGCGTATGTAGAAGAGGGTAAAGGTGGTTAAATATCTGGTAATGGAAGGAGAACTGACTGGGTGGTGAACACACAAAGTAGCATATTTTTAAAAGCTATAATGTATGAGGAATGGAGGGGATATATTCTTTTTATTATTCCTTGGAGATGCCAGTTCATCACAAAGTTTCTGTCATCGGTGCCTTGAGTTTCCATCACTCTTTATAGATATCTCCCCTCTTTTATTATTATTTTATTTTATTTTTTTAGCTGAGCCGTCCTGCCACCTATTGGCAGCTCAGTGGCAGCTCAGCTCGGGCCAGGCATCGAACCGATGACCCTGTTGCTCAGAGCTCGCACTCTTGAGTGAGCTTTTAACCAACTGAGCCACTCGGCTGGCCCTTATCTCCTCTCTTTTAAACTCTCCACTTTCATTGCATTTTGTACACACTTCCAGATTAATCTTAAATTACAAATCTGAACTTGTCACTCCTTAAGTAAAATAGAACAAATAAAATACCCCCTCCCCCCAAAAATATCCCACTTAAATAACCCCTTAAACCATAAAGAATAAAGAAAATCCTTTTATTCACTCAACCAATTCAGTTACTATATTCTATTTATAAGGCACTATGATAGGCACTAGGAGTACAAGCAAATACATGCATGAAGCTTTCCATTTTGGGAATTACACACGTAAAAAAGCAGCAACGAAGCACTTACCTTGAGAAAAGTGATTTGAGGACTCTTGAGGTGCAAAAGAAGAATGGGGATAGGAGGTGAGCTCAGCTACAGGCATGGGGTCTGGAATTCAGGGAAAAAATCGGCTTGAGAGAGCACTTGGGAATCATCAACATAAAAGCATAATTGAAGGTCAGGTAAATATAGTTGGCCAATTTATTACTGACTTCAATTTTAAAATTTATACATGATAATTGCAAAGATATTTAAAAACTATAGAAATGATTAATGCGAAACTCACCCAGAATATCTCCACTGCCTCCTAAGGTTTTGGCATGTACTTTTTTTGCAGACTTACACACAAACATAACTTATTATGTCCATACTCTGAATATTGATATATATAGAATAAATCATAAATGGGGTGATAATACACATCGTGTTTTCGTAATTGCAATTCACTTAACAGATAGTCAAGAAATGGGAGGTGGAGAAGACAGAAAATGAGACAAAAAAGAAAATCCAGGAAGCCTTATACGAATTGGAAGAATAGTGTCAAGTATGACAAGAATTGAATGACTTTTAGTAATGGAATAATTTAGTGTCAAATGCTGCAGAGTGATTAAATGAGAAAAGAATTAAGAACAATCGATTGGATTTGGCAATTAGTGTCCTGGATGGTGATCTCTGCCAGAACAGTTTTAGCTGGACTGCTGTGCGACAAAGAGGGATGAGATGCAAAGAACGGGTGGCAGTAATTGTGAACTTTTCCTGTGAGAAGATTCCTTTGAAAAGACAGGGTGGTAGCTTGATAGAAACTCTTCATAGAGGAAGAGTGTTTAACGATTGCTTTGTTTATTTAAAGTAGAGGAGGTTAAAACACGAATATAATGTGTGAAAAAAGAGACTGGTAGACAAAGATCTAAAATGTAAGTAAAAGAAGAACTAATAGAATGAAATTCTGGAAATGGTCAGATGTGGTCAAAAGCTAGGTGAAGCATTTGTTTATGTATGGAGAGAAAGTTGGTTTTTTTTCTCCTGAGTCTGGAGGTCACTGTGTGAAAATGAGTGAAAGTGTAGTTAAGATTTTAGGTATTGGAGTGGAGAGTTCATATTTAAGGATCTTCACATGATGGTCTCAGTCCTCTATTAATTCACTTCCTATAGTTTATACATTAGTCAAATTGAGTTACTTCTTCCCCAATATGTATCATGATTTCCTTATACTGTGTTCACTTTATTCTCTCTTCCCCATTCTCTCCTTGTTTAAAGCTTAACATCCTTCAAGGTCCAGAACAAATTATACCTCCTACTCAGAGCCATCCTCACCACATAATCTAGTTCAAGTGTAACTTCTCATTACCTGAAGTTTATAGATTAACTAGTCAATGTTATCTCCAAAACCAGAACCAGATTAGAATACTGGAGGGAAAGAAAACAAGTGTAAGTGGGGTGGTGGTTTAGAGAAGAGCCTTGTAGACCTTTCAGGGTCTGACAACATTAGAAAATCTTATGGGTAGTGGTAGGGGTTCTTTGCTCTATTCTGAATCCTATCAAAATAATTTGTTTTGAAGCTTCAGAAGGTCTTCATGACATTTAAAATATATAGGTACTGAATCATTTAATCTGTTTGTAGCTGGTGGGTATTTAACTTTAGATTTTAATCCTAAAATATTTTGCCTTTTGCTCATGCATATAAAATATTTTAGGCAGAATTATAAAATTATTTTTTGTGTGAATATATTTGAAGGGATAGATGTCATGACATCAGTTTAAACTGTTTATCACTTTTCTCTACACTGTATTTGCAATTTTGCCATTTTTATTTTAAATTTACTGAAGTTATTTCCATTAATATAATTTTTCTTATAAAGTTTTTAAGATTTGATCCATTGATTTTTTTTGGCCTATATAAAATATTATCATTTATAACTCATGCTATTGGGAATTTTCTTTGGTCACCCTTATTTCTATCAGAACCAATGTGCTTCCATCAAATTTTATATATCATAATGTTACACTTGGAGTTTTATCTATTTGGAAATTTATTTGTCTGGCTTATTTGTACCAGTCAGACTCATCAAAATTATAAAGACTGAAAGTTTATATTTATTTGTTGGCTAACCTTAAAAACAATGTATAGAATAACTGTCTTCAGATAGTTTAAGATTAAGCTAATGTCCTGTGCTGGTTTCTTGTATGGATAACCCAATTCTTCCTTATTTTTTTCAGTCATTCTGTGTCCTAGCAATATTTATAATTCAATTTTTTTACTGGTACAAATAAGCCAGACAAATAAATTTGCAAACAGATAAAACTTCGTAAATGTCATTTAAGTGGACATTTAAAAATCACATCTTTGATCAATTATCTGTAGTTCTGAATAATATATGCTTAGGCTTTTCTCCATTTCTTTGAGTAACTAAGTTAATACAATTATTTTATGGGAAATACTCATTGTTGGCCATGAGATAATTGAATGAGGATTCATAAATGTCAAAGTAGAATGTGTTTAGAGGACTAAAGAGAAATAAGATAATATTGTAATATAAGAACAGAAATTTAAATAAATATAGTTTCAGGAAAAAATGTTCTAATACTAAAACCATGCTGTGAAATATCCTCCCATGGGAAGTGTGAACACTTCACTTATTCAAAAACCAGCCTGGAAACAGCATTAAAAAATATACCCTTGGGAGTAATTTTATACAGTGGTTGAGTCGATTAGGAGCCTAATAAGCCTTTAACATATCTACTTGGCATGACTTAAGTAAAATAGCAACTTTCTCATAATACTTACCATTGGAAAGTAGAAATTGAAAAATAATATGACCAGTGCAAGTAACATGATTCTTTTAATAAAATACAGTCACATTTTACTAACCTATCAAGTAATAGGAGTAATGATGGTTTTCAAAGAATCCTGAAAACAAAAAAATGTTATGAAGTGTTGTCAGGCTCCATTACATATTTTTATTCACACATATTACTTTAACAGAAAAATAATTCTATAAGCTGAAAAGTGGGAAAGGGGGCTAATATAATGAAAAAGAAAAAATAAATAGGAGAGAAAGCAGAAAACATCTGCTAAGCACTCAAAGGGAATCAGGCTTTAATGAGACCAATTCAAGGAATATTTATTCATAGTAAAATAAAATAGAAATCCAGATGTTTCTATTTCAAATGTGTTAAAGAAATAAATAATTGCTCTCTGTTTTTTGTGAATACTCATCTTTTACTGGTAACATCATTTTCAAGATCGCATGTAAAGAATATTTCATTGGGTAAGCTTTTGAATATCTTTTTCATAATATTTCATTTCATTTTTCATCATGAAAAGTAAGTAAATATGTTGAAAGGTAATGTTGTAAACTACAACTCCAGATACATAATATTTACAGTATTCCATATTTATTAAAAAATGAAAGTCCAGAGGGCCGGCTGAGTGGCTTAGTTGGTTAAGAGCGCACTCAAGAGTGCGAGCTCTGAGCAGTAGGGTCGCCGGTTCGATTCCCAGGCCAAGCTGAGCTGCCGCTGAGCTGACAACAGGTGGCAGGACGGCTCAGCCAAAAAAAAAATTTTTTTTTAAATAAATAAAAGTCCAGGGCTCTTTGAAAACAGCAAAAGCCAACTACATGATGTCTAAATATGTGCATGTTTGTGTTTCAGGTGAGCTATGTAAATGTGATTTCTTAAATTTCTAATAATAGCTAAGACATAGGCTCATTCAGCTCCTTTACATTCATTACTACATATGACAACAAGAACAACTCAGTGCTGACTCTGTTTCACACTACTTATATTAAATAATTCTCACAAAAACTGAGATGAGTACTTTATTATCCCAAATTTTGAAATTAGGAAAACGAGACATAGAGGAGTTAATTAACTCGTCTTGATTATTGCAGCCGGTAGGTCGAAAAGATGTAATTCAAACCCAGGCATTCTGAATCCAGAAGTCATGTGTCTGGATCTTAAAATGAGCTTATTGTATAGTATTTGTGAGTTATAGAATTTATATAACAGAGTTATAATATATTTTGTAGTACGTGTATACTTAATTTAAAGACACTTTCAGGTAGAAATTGGCTATCATTATCTTTTCACTAAATTTTCAGTTGTAGCCAAATGGAAATCTTATTTCATTCCTAAGTGCCTAGTACAATGTCATTATATAATTTTTGAGGATACCTAATGCATATTTGTTAAATAAGTTATACACTAAAAATTCACAGAGGAAGTTTTTCAAAAAAAGGGGATGGGAACAATATTTAAAAGCTACTTTTATTCTATGGAGAAGCTTAAAAATTTTTTTTAAATTAAAATTTATTGGGGTGACAATGGTTAGTAAAAGTAGATAGGTTTTAAGTGTACAATTCTGTAATACATCATTTATATATAATATTGTGTGTTCACCACCCAGAGACAGTTCTGACAAGGGTTAGTCAAAGTATTGCGTTGTCGGGAAAGTCATGACGTATTTTGTCTATGTTTTTCAAAAGTCGTTTATTTATGTAAAGAACAAAGATCAATCAATGATATATTGCCATCTTTCAGTGAGCTTAATAATTCCTTGTTTATAGAAAGACCTGTCTTTATTTGTGAAAAACTGAACAAGGTGCTGATTTACAGCCTCATCTGAATTGAACATTATACCACGCAAGGAGTTTTGAAGAGAGCGAAACAAATGGAGGTCTGACAGCACAAGGTCAGGCGAGTATGGTGGGTGTGGCAACACATCCCATCCAAGCTCCAATAATTTTTGAAGGGTGATCAAACTTGTGTGAGGTCTAGCATTGTCGCGATGGAACACAACTCCTTTACAATTAACAAGCTTTGGATGTTTCTGGATGATGGATTCATTCAAACTGTCCAATTGCCAACAGTACACATTCGAATTGATTGTTTGGTCCCTTGGTAGGGGCTCAAAAAACATGACACCTTTAAAATCTCACCACACTGAGAGCATAACCTTCCTCTGATGAATGTCTGCTTTTGATGTCGTTTAAGGCAAATCATCATTTTGGGACCAAGAACATTTGTGCACCACATTGTTGTAAACAATCCACTTCTCATCACCAGTTATCAGTCACTTCAAAAAAGGATTGTTTTTCTCACATTTAATGAGTATATTGCAGATATGCGCCATCAAATGAACTTCTTTGAGTTCATGTGAAACCCAAATATCAAGCTTGCTTAGATATCCCAGTTTTTTCAGGTGGTTGTGAATGCTTGAATGATGGATGGTCAATGTTCCTGCAATCTCTCATGTCGTGTAACATGGGTTTGACTCAATCAATGTCTTTATTTTGTCATCATCAACCTCGGTGGGCCTCCCTGACTGAGGAGCATTGTTGAGATAAAAATTACCAGCACAGAATTTTGTGAACCATCGTTAGCACTGACATTCTTGTCCAGCACCGTCACCGTAAACTTTATTTAGCTTTTCCCAAGCTTGACACGCGTTCTTCCCTTTATGGAAGTAAAACAGTAAAATATGGCAAAAATGCACAGTTTGGTCTTCCATCTTAAACTTGTTGTAAAATCTCCAAAACGCAACTGATCACTCAATTTTTTTTTTAGACTAAAGCTAGAACTGTCAGCTGTCAAATGACACAGGAATAACATATTGGGTTTTTGGAAAAGTCATGACGCACTCTTGCAGCAAAAAACATAGAAAAAATACGTCATGTATTTTTTCCGACAACCCAATAGATGTGAATGACTCTAGTACTTCCAAAAATGAACTAGTGCCATCTGTTGGAAACATGTGTCATGACTTTTCTGACAACCCAATACATAGGTTTCAAGTGTACAATTCTGTAATACATCATTTATATATCATATTGTGTGTTCACCACCCAGAGTCAGTTTTCCTTCCATCACCATGTATTTGACTCCTTCTAAAAAAATTTAATTAGGGCCAGCCAAGTGGCTCAGTTGGTTAAGAGTTAGCTTAAGAGTGTGAGCTCTGAGCAACAGGACTGCCGGTTTGATTCCCACATGGGCCAGTGATGCTGCACCCGAACTGAGCTGTGGCTGAGCTGCCAACAGGTGGCAGGATGACTCAGCTGGTGAGAGCACATGCTCCTAATAACAAGACTGCCTGTTCAATGATGGGCTACGCCCACTTGCAACTAAGACTGAACTCAGCACCTTGAGCTGAGCTGCCGCCAGGATGGCTCAGTGGATAGAGCACACGCTGTTAGCAACAAGTCTGCTGGTTTGACTCCCGCATGGGATGGTGGCTACGCCCACCCACAACTAAGATTGTAACGCAGCTCCTTGAGCTTAGAGGCCATGAGCTGTGGATGGGAAGCCAGATAGCAACTGGCGCCCTCTACAACTAAGATTGAAGAACAACAACTTGGCTGGTCCCCTCCGCAATTCTCCAACACTGTTCCCCTCCCCCAATTCTCCAATTAAAAATAAATTAAAATTTTAATTTTGGACTGATTGAAGATAAACATGAAGCTCTAGAAAATAACAATGAGAGATCCCATGTACCATTTACCTGGTTTCTTTCCATGGTGAAATCTTGTAAAAGTATATTACAAATACCCTGATGAGGAAATTGACATTGATAGAATCCATTTATTTTATTCAGATTTCCCCAGTTTTACGTGTACTCATTTGTGTGTGTATTTAGTTGTATGCAATTTTGTCACATGTATTAGTGCATGTAACTACTATCACAGTCAAGTTACAAAAGTGTTCAATCACTATAAAGGTATCTATTTTACCCTTTTAAAACCATAACTTCCTTAATCCCTAACAACCATGATTTGGTCTCCATCTCTATACTTTTGTGATTTCTAGAATGTTATATGAGTGGAATTTTATAGTATAAAGCCTTTTAGGGTTGTTGTTGTTTTTCCCAATCAAAATAATTCTCTGGAGACTTATCCAAGTTGCTGTATATATAATTACTTCATTTTGTTTTATTTCTGAGTAGTTTTCCATGATATGCATGTGCTACAGTTTGTTTAACCTTTCACCCACTGAAGGATATCTGGGTTGTTTCCAGTGTTTAGCTATTACAAATAAAGTTGCTATGAGCATTTGTCCACAGGTTTTTGCATGAACGTATTCATTTATGTAGGATGACTATCCTAGAGTTCAATTGCTGGGTCATATGGTGGTTGAATGTTTACTTTTATAAGAAACTGCCAAAATGTCTTACAGTGGCTGTGCTATTTACATTCTCACCAGTAATGTGTGAGTGATCCAGTTTCTCTGCATGCTTGCCAGCATTTGGAATTGTTAATATTTTTAATTTTAGCCCTTCTAATAGGTGTGTAGTAATGTCTCATTGTGGTTTTAATTTTCATCTCTCTAATGGCATCATGTTGAACATCTCTTCACGTACCACCCGTTTATCCCCTTTGGTGATATATAGATGGCAAGACTTATTTTCCATTTACATATCCTTTTTGGTGAAATATCTGTTCATTTTGTAACCTAATTTCTAATTGTTCTTTACTTTGTGTTTTGAGAGTTCTTTATATAATCCAGATACTTATTCTTGGCCCTTTACATACTTGTATTCCAGATACTAGTAACTTTGTGTGGTTTGCAAATATTTTCTCCTAGACTGTAGTTCATCTTTTAAATCTCTTAACAGTGTCTTTTGTAGAAAAGTTTTTAATTTTGATGAGGTCTACTTCATCAATTTTTTTTTTATGAATTGTGCTTTGAGCATCAAGTATAAGAATTCTTCACCTAGCCTTAGATCCTGTAGATTTTTTCTAAAAGTTTTATAGTTTTATGTTTTACATTTAAGTTTATGATTCATTTTGAATTAATTTTTAAATTTTGCATAAAATATGAGGTCTAGGTTGAGGAGTTTTTTTTTCTGTTTGTTTTTTGTTTTGTGGGAAGGCTATCTTTCCTCCACTGAATCATTTCTTCACCTTTGAATTTGTAAAATCTGTTGGACATAACTTGAATAGGTCTATTTTTAATTCATTATATTCCACTAATCTATGTAAAGATATTTCAAGATATATTTAATACCAAGAAAAAGAAAGACAAAATTCAAGAGCAGAGGTCAGCAAATATTATCCTTAGGTCCATATAGTAAATATTTTTGGTTTTGTAGTCACAACTTCTCGACTCTTGTTCTAAGGCAAAGGCAGCGCTAAACAATACGTAAATGAATGGGTGTGGCTGTATTCCAATTACACTTTATTTACAAAAATATATGCAGCAGGTTGGATTTGGCCCAAAGGCTGTGGTTTGCCAATCCCTCTTCTAGAGAAGAGAGTAATAACTGAAGTAAAAATCTAATTGTACAGAAAGTATTGGATATTTGTAAAATACTGCTAAATTCCTTCCTAAACTACAGCGTTTTAACATGCTAATGGCCTTGTTATCATCTTAATCAGTATTTCTCACTTGAGTAATGTATGAAACCATTTTAAAAGGAAAATGCTCTTGTATATTGCTAATGGTTATTATATTAAATTTTACTATGGCATTACTTAAATATGTAAAAACAGAAATAAGTATAATTTTCTTTTGTTTATAGCTCATATATTTACATAAGCAAAATTATGAAACAGGTAAAATTAACATTAACAAAATTAATTTGATATAATGAATGAATGTCTTATTCAATATAAATAACTTTCCTCAAGTTGAAAATGGTAATGACTCTTGGAAAGCAAAGGCTACTTAGTTTGAAATCACAATGTGATGACTCAATTTTCTGTTAACTTTTTCTATTGAGTTATATTTACTACCTTGTTCGTTCAATACACTGTTATATAATATCTGGCTGTCACTTAGCAAAACTCATCAGTTATAAGTAAAGGGCTATTTTCTTGTTAGAGTCTGACAATTAAAAGCTCTTCCGGGCCGGCCGAGTGGCACGTTGCTTAAGAGCTGGCTTGGGGTGCCAGAAGGCCCCAGTTCGGATCCCACATATGAGGGCCAGTGACACTGCCCTCTACAGCTAAGATGCTGAACAACAGCTCAACCTGGAGCTGGGCTGCCGTGAGTCGCCAGCAACAGAGTGGGCTGCAGCCCCTGCTGCAGTGGGTTGCCATGCGCTACCGTGTGTAGCCAGCAGCCAGTGTGAGCGGCCAGCAGCCGCTGTGAACGGCCGTCCAAAAGCCGGCGACTGATCTGCCTCACCTGGGAAGAGCACAATTATGGTGCCAGCTTGGGCCAGTGAAGCAATATCCTCCACAACTATACTGAAGAACAAAAGGACAGCAACTTGTCTGTTCCCATCCCCCAATTTCCCAATAAAAATCTTAAAAAAAAAAAATGAAAGCTATTCCTTGTTATACCATGATCATAAACATAAATGGGGTACTGAATATATGAAGTGGTTCTTAGATTTAAGATGATCTTCAGATGATCCAGAATATACTTATATTAAATATCACATCAATTAAATAATAAAGTTAAAAACATCTTACAGGCAATAACCCCTTTAAATATGTCCATGAAACATCATTTTGGAAATGCTGATCCTGAATCTTTCTATTTAAAAGCTGGCAGCACAGTCTTTTGTGAAAATAATACCTCCCTAAACATATCTGAAATTTTTTTATTTCAAAAAATTTTTTGAAAAAAAATTTTTTTTGATTTAAAAAAAATGTGTATATGTCATTTACCTATGGGTATTTGTCTTGGTATAATTAATTTATTTTAAAGGATCCACATGGAATCATTGTAATTAGAATCTGAATCCCAGTTAGTACTATGTTCTTCTAAGATGTAGCATAATACACTTTTGTATTATTATTAACTGAGCCTACTGCGTGCTTGTATGGGAAGTGAAAATTAATGCTTAGTCCCTGTCCTTGAGCAGTTTATTAACCAGTTTAAGACACAAGCCATTAAATTTATAAAATCCGTAACTAACTTTTATCAAAAGCTTAGTATTTTCCAGGTTCTATACTGGGGTCTTTACATTATATCTAATATGTATTAAATCATTTGTTCATACAAATAACCTTATAAGGTAGGAGCTATTATTTTCCCTCTTTTACAGAAGTAATTAAAGGACAGAAAATTTAAGTAAATTGCCCCAAATCCCAGAGCTAAGTGGCAAAGGTACCATTCCAACTAGGCTATCTAACTCAGTAGCCTGTGCTTTTCTTACTCAACAGTGTTTCTTCCATCAGGGAAGTAATATCATCAGATTGGTTAACCAGGGACAAGCTTTGAGTCAGGTTGTGTTTTGCCATCTTATACCCCATGCCAATGCAAAAATCAGTAGATTAACACGACCATTTATTTTTTGAAATTATATGATTGGGGGAATAATTTGGTCATTTATAATGGCCAAATTTGATTATATATTTAGGAAAAGCCTCTACCACCTAAACACCGTCAACTTTATTTTGAGAGGCTCCTTCAGAACAACTGTCCCTGTTTTGGACTGCCCTGGGTTGTACTGGTAAAGGCATCGCATTTAATACGGAGATTTTGTTTCCTGACTGGCCATGTTGAAACACAAAAAGAGTCAAAAGAACAATGTATTATGAGCAAATAAGCCTACTATAGTTGGAAACTATTTGGCTTATACCAATGTATTTTAAACAGTGTTTCTGTACTGAAGTCAATTTTAATGGTTGACATTTAACCTTCATAAATTAGCCCAATCAGCGATAAGAATAGTATTTTTAAAAATAACTTCAATAATAATATTAACAGGACTTAAGTTGATATAAATATTTTTCAATAAGTGCATGATTACTATTGAGTAAAATATTCCAGATATAAAATTTAGTTAACAATTTTTCAGTGATAGCTTGATAATTTGAGCTTTTTCTTCCTCTAAATCTAAGCCATTAAATTAACAGCATATCACTACAATTTTATAATTGATTGTCCCTATAACAACTAAATTGTAGAAACCAAATGCTTATAGAGTAGTATCTTAATTGTCTAATAAAAGTTTTATAGTCTTTTTGTTTTTTTTGTATCTCTTTAACTGTTTATGTAACAATGAAGGTATAGAAATGTGATTTGCTTGGTTATGATTCTTAGGAAAGCAATGGCATAGATATGACCCTTTAATGACATGGCTTATTTTAGTGATTTTAGAACCAAAAATAAAGGCATCCTGGGGGCAGTAGGAATAATCAGACTGATAAAATTAGAAGAGAGATAGAATGAGTTTCAATAAAATGCGAACATCTATTGACTGATAATGTATACTTGCTGCCTACCGCTACATATCAAAATTTTAATTATACATATGAATAATAAGTAGATACATGAAGTAAAATTATTTTAAGTCACATAGCTTAAGTAAGCAATTGTTCAAAATGTTAACTGATTCTTTGTAATTTTATTAATTTAATCAGCAAATTTAGTGAAAGCTGTTTTTATTTGATTCAGAGATTCATTGTCTCCACATTGTAACATTTTGAAATTGAGGTACACGGTATATAATCCATGTCAAATTTACAGCTTCAATGTCAAAACTTTGGTAAAGCATTAAGTTGCCATCTGGTCCTCCCTGCCTGTGACCTTAACTATGTATAGGTGCATATTTATCTAATTGTCAACTCAGTAGGTTATTTGCAAGTTGATAACCATACAGGCGATTACATTTTAATTTCATTTTGAACTATAATTGCAGCACAAAATTCATAAAAGTTATTACATTGGGATGCAACATTGAAATGAAAAGTATTGGGTTCAGAAGAGCATCACATAGATCTGAAAGATGACATTTTATTATAAAATTGAGCATATATTTGTTGCTGGAGCATTATTTGCAAATTTTAAAGCATCAACCAAGAGATTTAGAGTACCTAATTCGAGAAAAAAATATGCAACAAGATAAAGCTGAGCTTCGTTTTGTCACTGAGACATTTGAAAAGGGTTTCTGATCACACTCCAGGCAAGGCAATTAAAGATAGGAGAAACTGCCAAATCTCTTGGAACAGATCACAGAATTTTCAAAGCTAGGAAAGGCTGGTGTGATGATTCATACATCATGAAAATCTATCCCTCAGATACTGAGCATGTAAATTTCAAAGGCTACTACCTGACTTCCAAGAGAAGCTGTTAACTTCCAGGGATTCATAAATCCTGTAGGGAAGGAAAGGAAACCTTGAATTTAACTATATAAGAAATGCAGGCGAAATCTTGGTATTCTTTGATATGCCAAAAATTATACAGTCAATCCTAAATGTGCAGTCAGGATCAGGAGCATAGAATGTAAAAAGCAGCTTTTCTCTGTTAGGTAACTGCATATGCCTGGAAGTGATTCAGAAGCTCTGGATGCTGAATTATTAAGAACATTCCTGTATTGTCCAGCAGAAGGAAACCTTATTAAAAAGCTAATGTCCAAAGACCTCTAGCCTATAAATAGGATGCCTCACTTGTCTCCTAAACCCAGATGGTAATCCCAACAATGAGGATGAGAATGAGAAGACCTAAAGTGAGAGTGAGGAGATGCTGAGAGCGAAGAGTGAAATGAATAGGTACCTTCCAGTACTTGAGAGTCTAATAGACGAGCCAGCTGAAGGAGGCTCAAAGAAGGTATACGCAGAGAGAAGGGAGGAAAACTGATGGAATATAGTATTCTAGAAGTAAGGCAAAAGTAGTGTTTTGAGGAGGGGAAGATCAACTGTTAAATGCTGCTGAGATACTGAGTAGGATGAAAGCTGAAGCAGGTTCATTGAATTTAGTTGCAAGAACTACCTGAAACTTAAGGAAAAGTGGTTTCATGGAGTTAGTGAAGCAGAAGACAGATTAGATTTGGTCTGAGAAGTTAATGGGACAAAAATGTGGAGACTGAAATTAAATAATTTTTCTGGTAAGTCTAAATGTGTGGAGGATATGAACTGAAGGAGCACTTGTGGGTGAAACTGAAAAAAAAATATTTAGATGAAAGAATTTAAAGATAAAGTTTTAGGGGAATGGAGTAATTCACTGTGGTTCAAATTGCAGGACATGACTTATTAGTATATTGTAACATTAATTTAGTGAATGATGACCCGTATTAAAAAAAAAGAGAGAGAAGGAAAAAAGAAGAAATATCAGTGCATCATGCACGATAAGGTAATCTTATGAAATTTTGTTTAGGTTATTTGTATTATCTGTTGCAATTCAAATTCACAGTAAGAGATATATTTTGTATATTTATACATAATATTTATATATAGTATGTATATTACATATATATAATATGCATATATCAGGTTCCAATGTAATATATATTTCTTGTTGTGGGTCATAGTAATAAGGAAAAAGCGTTAAATGTTAGCATAGATTCTGGAGAATGTGGGAGGGACTGGGACTCAGATTACATATAGAGAAATTGGCCTTCAAGAGGTGGAGAAACATATACTTTTTTATATCAGGAGGGCAGGAAGAGAAGATTGGTACAGATACAGATTACTGACAAGTTTGGCAGCAGCATGTTGAAGAAACTCCTGTCTGGTGGCTCTAATCACTTTAATTAAGCACAATGCAACTATCTGCCGACAATCAAGACTATAGAGAGGGTATCATGGTTTGTAAAGAATAGAGGAAATCTGAAATATTTTTACAGAAATTAGGTCATTATGACTGGAGAATTAAAAATGTTAAAACTGTGGACTGTTAAAAAACAAAACAAAACAAAAAAAACTGTGGGTTTTTTATTGAATTTATAGGAGTACCAACCCATTTAGCAGTGTTCTGCTGCCTGCGTGTAGACACAGACACAGGTAACAAGGATTGTTGGATTCACAATTGGGGTTTTTTTAGTTGGAGGCTCTGAAAGAACAAAGAGACAAGGGAGTTAGTGTATTGGTACCAAAATGATTGAAATAAAAGATTTTAGAATCAATCAAGTGTATAGAAATTTGATATTTTGGAAGAGAGTGGAGAGGCCAGTGGAGCTGAAGTCTCAAAGAGATAGAAGAACAGTGAGAGTAGGGTTTCCTAAACAGGCAAATGGGAATTTTCACAATAGTGAAACGTTTGTGATTTTGACAGTTGAAATGTTTTGGTGATAAGTTATAAGGGGTTGGTAGAGATGATATGAAATATACCATTCATGATAAGGAAGTCGGGAAACCATTAAAATATGATATTGGATTGATTGACTAAATGGATATTGAATTCCTTGAGATGATGGCAGGGATCGAAGAGGAAAGTAATGCCCTGATATAGGTGTCAAAATCTTGCGTGAATGAGATGAATTAGACAGGAGGCTGGTAAATGACAACAGCAAGGAACAGGAGTTTCTCAAAGTGGCTGGAAGAGCTTTTGTGGAGCAAGGCAACAATGAGAACTCAAGCCCCACTTTTAACCGATGAGCTACCGAAGAATAAGATGTTACCTAAGAGTACTAGCTCTGGGTTCAGACGGCCTGGATTCCATTGCCAGTGTCACCCCTCTATACTTCTGTGACCTTGAAAAAGTTACTTAATCTCTCTATGCCTCAGTTTCACATCTGTAAAGTATGGATAAAAGTATCTATCCCATAGGGTTGTTGTGATAATTAAATGAAATAAATTCATGTATAGTATAGGTATAGTACTTGTACATAGGAAGCGTACAATAAATGTTTGCTAGTGTGGTTGGCTATTATTTTCTAGAATGTTACATCAACAACTTCTACTTGAGAGAGCTATAGAAAGTTCCTCAGTAGTCATCCATTTTTCAGTTAAAATGATGTTTGGGGAAGCTGGTAGGGTTGCAGGGATTTGCTGGTTTTGTAGGGAGAGCTCTAGAACTGTTTGTGGAGGGAAGGGGAGCATGAGTGGGATGGCAGTTCAGGGAACAGACATACTGAGGATGATAGGGATGAGAATAGAGCTAGGGATAGTTGAAAGAGTTTATATCTTCACAGTGGCACTGCCACATGGGATACTGATCGCTAAGCCTACACAGAAGCTGGGGTAGAAAGCAGGGATATGAGGCATATCATGAATTCAGCACTGATAGTCTTTCGAAGGAGGAAGGCTATTTTGGCCTCACAGAATTCATGCATATGTGATCTGGAAGGAAGGGTAGGTGCGGGGTGGGTAAGATATTTCCTTTTCTTTTGGTGTCAACAGCTAAAATGAGCACAATTGCAACTGGCAACTATGGTAAATGAACACTGTGGTCTCTCATGGAAGGATGAGAGGATGCAAATTGGCCATAATTCCCATATATACCCAATTGGAATAGTTACCCCTCACCCCAATCATTATTGTTTCTCTATTTTCATCGAGATCCTCATCTTAAACTACTATGTACTTGTTTAATTAGTTTTTGTTTACTTGAATTTGAAGTCAATAACAGCAGTGATTCTATCTCTTATTTACCATAGGCTCTACAATGCCTAGATAGTCACCGTTATTTGTTAAATGGAGAAGATCTTCCATTCCTTTCAATCCAGGGGACTTACATACGTTTGAGGATGATAAGCCTCCATCTAATATGTGGCATAAGTTTACCTTATAAAAATATCATATTGCTGTTACGTTCTGGCAGTTTAATTTACCATTTCGAATTGGTCTTTCTTATGATACAATAAAATGGAATCATGATGAGTCAGTAAGCACCAACTAATGGTTTTGTTGTGCAATAGTACAAATAATTATACTCTACCTAAATTTAAAGCTATTTCTGTGAAACTTCACACATTCTGTTCTTTTTATCAAGTCCTCAGAGAGGCAGAACATTTGGTTCAGCCAAAGTGCTGCACTTGGAAAGAGGCAGAGGACATGACAACTTACTGATGTTTTCATCACTAAACTGGCCTCTACTTTGTAACAGCCTGCCTTAATTTTCTCTCATAGCCCTCAAAATGAATTGGAATTAGTTTCAGAATTGGAGAGATATGGTAGTTTCATGAAGAATTCAGAATCCATAGCATTTATTTATTTAATTAATTAATTTATCTATCTATCTATTTATTTATTTTCTGGGAGCAAATGATCACTTGGAAACATTTCCTCTGTGAAAGTGAATAGACATTTCAGAAATTACAATTTTCTGAAAATAATAAAGTTGTGCCTTCATGTAGACATTTGCCTGGACAGTCCTAGGCATTGCAGGCATTTTTTGGTAGCAAAGACCATATTTAGCATTTTTGATCTAAGCACCTACTAAGATTCTTTTTTATGGTTCACATTTGTAAAAGGATTCTAATGAGTACTGACAAATCCTACCTTTTGTCTTACGCGTATACCCTGCTCCTTTTCAGTGCGCTTTGTTGCAATTCCCTAAGACTTGACCTGGGTCCTGTTAAGTTCTCTGTCTGCACTCACCTGTTCTCATTTCAATATATAAATATTTATATTTATACTTAGATTTATATTTCCTATCTCTCTCCTAAAATTCAGATTCATATATTCAACTGCCTTCCTGACATATCCATTCAAAAGGGCCAAAATGGTCTCAAATTTAATAAGTGCATGAACAGATTTATTGATTTCCTTATTCACAATCTTAGCTTCTTTGTCTTTTTCTCACACTATTTGGCACCACCATCCATTCGCTCTGTCTTATAAAACAAGAGTTGAACAATATTTTGTTCATTATTTCCATTTATTCCATTAGGAAGTCCAGTCAAATCTATTTCAAAGATATGTTTATAATACCCACTTCTCTCTATCTCCTTTCATCCATCAAAATCAAGTCACCATCATCCTTTTATGGATTACTTCAAGTGTCTCTTAAGTGCATCGATTTCAGTTTTGGTTAAGCTCGTCTTCCCAGAGAGAGCATTTCTCTTTCTCAAGTATTTGCTCTAATAGAAGTCTTAGGTCGGGCTCACATGAGCCTGGCCCAAGTCATAGGGGAATCCCAGAACCAAGTACGATACCAGAAGGAAACACTGCTCTTATTTGTCAGGAGTAGTTATGTGGAATTCTAGTTCAAGTGGGTCAGCTCCAGCAAAACCACAGGGACAGAGAAAAGGGAAACATCATTCCCTAAAGGAATATCAGGGCACTATTTCCAAGAGATGGGGAAATGGCTATTGGGAAGGCAAAAACAATGGATGCTGCTACTTCCATTGTTGCCCTCCCACAATACACTTTCCACACATCAGGTAGTATGTTTACCTTAAAAACTTTAATTAGTGGTTACCACAATGTGGGGGGGGGGTAGATGAGGGTAAAGGGGATCAAATATATGGTGATGGAAAGAGAACTGACTCTGGATGGTGAACACACAATGCGATGTATAGATGTGTGTTACAGAATTGTACACCTGAAATCTATGTAACTTTGCTAGCAGTTGTCACCCCAATAAACTTTAATTTAAAAAAAACTTTAATTAAAAAACAAACAAAACGGGCCGGCCGAGTGGCGCGATGGTTAAGAACTGGCTTGGGACGCCAGAGGGCCCCGGTTCGGATCCCACATATGAGGGC
>NW_017732130.1:11549-15948 GCF_001890085.2 Hipposideros armiger | reverse complement strand
TGAGTGGCCAGCAGCCAGCGTGAGCGGCCATCCAGAAGCCGGCGACTGATATGCCTCGCTCGGGAAGAGCGCAATGATGGTGCCAACTTGGGCCAGTGAAGCAACGTCCTCCACAACTAGACTGAAGAACAAAATGACAGCAACTTGACTGTTCCCCTTCCCCCAATTCCCCAGCACTGTTCCCATCCCCCCAATTCCCCAATAAAAATCTTTAAAAAAAACAAAAAAAACAAAAAAACAAACAAACAAACTAAAAAACTCAAGTTATATCATTGCACTACATTTTGAAACTCTGTTCATGGTTATTATTGGATATATAATACATTTCCAACACCTTTTAATAGCTACAAAGCCATGCGATATCTGGAACCTGCTTACTATGCAGTTTCATCTCATGCCACTTTCTCCCTCTCCCACTACACTCTTAGATGAAAGTTCTTTTAATAACAAAATTCTTTTCCCACTTAGGGCATTTGCACTCACTGCATTCTCTGCCCATAGATATTTTTGGCCCATTCTTGCTATCCTGTTACTTTTTATCCTTCATGTCTCAGTTCAAATGTCACATCTCTAGAGAGGCTTTCTCTGCCTACTCACCTTTGCACTCCTAATTTTCTGTCATAGAGTCTATTTCTATCTTTCTCATGCTTCTCACAAGACCTAAACATTAGTTATCACCTACCTTCCCCTATTGAATGTAAGTTCCACGAGGAGAGAGGCTATATTCCTTTTTTTCATCACAAACCCAGAACTTACCACAACCTCTCTGAGTCAATATAATTTGAGTCACTGAATCCTTAAGGGCTATTTCTGCCATTGTTCACTTTTGCTATTTTCTTACACATCCCTGGATACCTGCAGTGCTGTGTCAGCTACTGTAATATCTTATTTTTTTTTTACTATTAATGGCTTATAATGCTTATTCTATATCAGCATTAACAAAACTCTTTAGTCAGTTACTTAAATAATTATTTTCCTGTCTTTAAAAAATACATGACTTTAAAAATGCATATTACTCTTATCTCTCTCTCCCTGCAACATTATAGTACATTGTCTCCCTGCAAGATAGAGATATATTTTTATCCATTTTTAAATCAACCTATCCTCCAGTTGCTGTGTCTTACTTGCTTTATTTTTCTGGTTTCCTTACATTTTCAATACCCTGAAGGTCTGAATAGGTTGTGTTTAGATTCTAAACCATAACTCATGAAAATGTAAGATAAAATAATAGATATCTTTTAAAATAACAAATGTTAGCAAGAACAGAATACAAATGTTTCCATTTGTACTTCGAAATAAAATCAACTAAGAAGCATATAAACTTGAAGTATTTGATGTATAGACAACACTTATCCATAAATATGTTAGAAAGAAGAGGCTAGTGATCTTTTCATTGGGCCAAACAGCAAGATTACAGTCACATAAGACTATGCCTAGTCCCTTTGTGAGGCATAATACTTTATTACATACTTTTGGAGTATGGAGGATATGATTTTTATTATGTGGGAATATAATTATTAGTAAAAATTAAACAATAAATGTCTTGAATGGGAATTAAGTAAATTCCCAGGCATTAAAACTTTTAATGATGAACCAGAGTGTAAATTTCATTTTAGAAGTGGATTATGTATCAATTTATAGCTTTTGACTTAAAATGTAATGTGAAAGCTATCATTAAAATGTAAAATTTAACATTCTTATCATTTGTGTGATCTACATTCTCCCATTGGGAATCAAAAAGTTGTCAAGGGCTATCCAACAGACATGTGGAAACAAATTCAGTGGCATGATCCTGGGGCAGTACAACAGTCCATATTCTCAACAAGGTACCAAGAACAGTTGCAGGGATGAAATTAGGCGCAGGGGTCAAGGGAACAGACCAGTATTGTGAGAAGAAAAATAGGTGTTCAGCTTCATGATACTGAAAATGGCTTTTATATGGTAGATTTTGCCAGACATTATTTTTAAATCACCTTTTCACTTCTTCCAAAAGAGAGTTGTATATTTATCAGGAGGCAAATCACCTATTTGTGGTCATTATACCTGGATCCTTACAGATCATAGAACTGTGCTTAGGATGTTTCAGGTCTTATCAATAACTTACTTCATCTGATGATTTTAAGGGACCTTCAAGACAAAATTGTACAGTTTTTTTTCTTATTAATACATTTTAGTTTTTAGGGCAGTTTAGGTCTACAGAAAAGTTGAGTAGAAAGTACAGAGCTCTCATATACTTCCTCTCCTCCTGCATGCAGTTTTCTCTATTGTTATCTTTCATCACCTTTTTATAATTTATAAAAATTTATCAGTTTATAGAAAAATCTAGCTGTTTATTTTCAGCCTGTGTTGAAAACAAGCCATTCTAAAGGATTCTAAATGCAAATTCTTTTTTTAATTAAATGTATTGGGGTGACATTGGTTAATAAAATTATACAGGTTTCAAGTGCACAATTCTATAACACTTTATCTACAATATATATTGCATTGTGTTCACCACCTAAAGTCAAATCTCCTTCCGTCAATATATATTGACCCCCTTTACCCTCTTTTACCGCCTCACCTTCCCCCTTACCCTCCAGTAACCACTAAACTGTTGTCTGTGTCTATGAGTTTATGCTTATTTGTTTGTCTTGTTTGTTGCTTTCAGTTTTATATCACACATATGGGTGAAATCATAAGGGTTTCAACTATTCTGTCTGACTAATTTCACTTACTTTTAATGCCTCCTTAATTGTTGTACCAGAAAATTGGCAGAATTCCAATATGACCTCTATAAATAAAATTTATTTTAAGCATCTCTAGATCTACAAACTTTAGTGTAATGGTTAAAAGCATGGTCTTTAGCATCAAATAGTCGCATTTGTGATCAAATCCTGGTTCTGTCACTTGCTAGCTATGGCACCTTGACAAGTCAGTTAAGTCTTTTGAGTTTCAGTTCTATAGTCTGTAATGTAGGGAAAATATCTACCTCACAAGGTTGATGTGGGGATTAAATTAGATTACATAATTAAAGCATTGATGTGATAATTATCTCAACAAAGA
Source organism: Hipposideros armiger (assembly GCF_001890085.2). Taxonomy (NCBI): domain Eukaryota; kingdom Metazoa; phylum Chordata; class Mammalia; order Chiroptera; family Hipposideridae; genus Hipposideros; species Hipposideros armiger. The sequence continues at coordinate 12,906 of NW_017732130.1, read as the reverse complement.
GTCGGTATTATTATTTTTATTACAAATGAATAAATATCACCATTTTTTTTTTTTACAAGTCATGGTGTGGAATTTGAGGAACATTTAAGAAAACATAATTTATGGGAGAAAAGTAAAGCAGTATAGTACAAAAGAAACTTTGGAGTGAAATGATTTTAGTTCCAGTATTGCTACATAAAACTGGGTGACTTGGGACAAGTAGTTTAAATGACCTGACCCTCTATTTTTTTCATCTTAAAAATGATTACAAACTTCCCCACTCTAGGTTCCAGTACAGAGAAGCAGCTCAAAAAGTGCCAGGGGCATATGGGAATGAACTGAATTGACTAGTTTCAGGGTGAGGCTGGAGCAGCATGGGTCAGGGCAGCTCTTTTCAGGACCAGAATCACCGGCAGGCACCATTGTTCCTTTGTTGAGCTCTACCCCCCACCAACTGGCAGGCACCAAATCTGAGCTCTCCATTAACCTGGCTAACACCATGTGCCCAACCCTATTAATTCCCTGAAACCCCACACCACCCATCTTGTATGACAGGATTAAGACACTTCCAACAGCTTTTCCACACAAGTGGTCTGCCTTGGCTCATGCTACAGACTTTCCTAAAATCTCTCAACAGTCCAATAACCCCAAACAGTGGCTGGCATTGGTGAATTCTGTACCTCTTGCTAAGCAGCCCCAAGCCTGGTACCAGCAGTGACCAGTCTCAATTTGCATTGCAACTCTCATCATGTGGCCCCAAGCCTGACATAAGCTGTGGCCAACATTGGCTTGGAATGTAGCTTCAACTAAGAAGCCAAACCCCCGCACATGTAGTGGCTGGTCTCTTTGTGGTAACCACCAAAATATCCCAAACCCAGCACTAGTAGCAACCAGGCTCAGATCACAGCATAGCCTTTCCAAAGTGCCTCCAATCCCAGCACAAACAGCAATGAACTGCAGATCAATTTGTAGTTCACACCAGATCAAAAGACACACACAGACTGAAAGTACATGGATGGAAAAAAGATATTTCTTGAAAAAAAAAAAAGCCGTAGTAGCCATACTTATACCAGACAAAACAGACTTTAAAACAAGAGATAAAGAAAGACCCAGTAATCCCACTCTGGGTATTTATCCAAAGAAACCCAAAACACTAATTCAAAAAAGACATAGGCATTCATACTCATATGTTCATTGCTGCATTATTTACAATAGCCAAGGTAACGAAAGCAACCTAAGTGTCTATCAAAAGATGCATGGATAGGGCCGGACAAGTGCTGCGTTGGTTAAGAGCTGGCTTGGGATGCCAGAGGGCCCCGGTTCGGATCCCACATATGAGGGCCAGTGACACTGCCCTCTACAGCTAAGATGCTGAACA
>NW_017732130.1:0-11344 GCF_001890085.2 Hipposideros armiger | reverse complement strand
AACTAGACTGAAGAACAAAATGACAGCAACTTGTCTGTTCCCCTTCCCCCAATTCCCCAGTGCTGTTCCCATCCCCCAATTCCCCAATAAAAAAATCTAAAAAAAAGACGCATGGATAAAGAAGTGATACATATATAAAATGGAATACTACTCAGCCATAAAAAGAATGAAGTATTTCCATTTGCAACAACATGGATAGACTTAGAGGGTATTATGCTAAGTGAAACAAGTCAGACAGAGGAAGACAAATGCCATGTGATTTTACGTATGTGTGAAATCTAAAAACCAAAATAAACAAACAAAACAGAAACAAACTCATAGAAATCAAATTGATGGTTGTAAGATGGGGGGGAGTTTGAGGGGAGAGGTGAAAAAGATAAAGGGATTAAGAAGTACAAATTGTTAGTTATAAAAATACTCGTGGTGATGTAATGTACACCATAGGGAATACAGTAAATAATATTGTAATAACTATATATGGTTTCAGATGGGTACTAGACTTACCAGGGTGATCAGTTTGTAAGTTATATAAATGTCTAATTACTATGTTGTCCATCTGAAACTAATATTATATTGTATGGCAACTGTAATAAATTTAAAAAAGGTAACAAAGACTCCAATTATTGGATTACTGGCTTATTTGGGGGGAAAAAATCTAACAAGTTGCTCTATTTCCAGTATTTCGATTTAAATTCATTTTGAATGTTGCTCTCAGATAAATATTTCTAAGCTACACTTATTATATTGTGCTCTTGCTTAAAAGTTTGCAGTAGCTTTTCATTACAGTAGATTTCAAAGAGAGGTGAGCATATTTAAGTGAAAATATAAGATGATTCACTAGGATATGAGAATAACAATATTAAAATACTTTTGTATTATTACAGTAATGAAGAGTATATATTTTATAAGTGAATAAATATAAAAGCATGGAATGAGATTTTTTTCTAATAAAGGTACATAATTATTAATACTTGACAACCTCTGGCGTATGCAATGACCTTCAGGTTACTTAGTCAGGTATTTGTTTTCTCTGGAACCTTTACCTCAACCATCAGTTTCATGCTGTATCTTCATTTAGTTTTTATTATAGTCAAACTTCAATATATTTTAAATAGAAATTCCCTACTTTCCTTAGTGTTTATCCCTTCTGCCTGAAATGTTTCCTTTCATTCCTTTAGGATCCAGTCTTAATCTGTTTTTCAAGTTATACCCTAGCTCAGATGCTAATTGCTCTGTGAATATTTTAGCAATCAGAACAGTTTTGATTATAAATAACAGAGAACTACTCAAATTAGCACTATTAATAATGGAAATAATGATCCATGCCATTGAAAAATTAAGATAAAGGGAAGGCATTATGCTCAGTATCATCAGGCCCCAAAACCATTTTCCCATGATTCTCTTGGCTCTCCATTGGTTAGTGTAATCACTGTCCTCAGGTTGGTTTCCTTCATGAATACACAATTTGCAGCAAATATAGGCCTTACATTTGTATTCTACATCACATAGAGGAAGAAACTGAAAGCTTCTGTGCTATCCCATTTCCTGTCCCAATGTAATAAAAGTCCTTGGATTCACACTGAATTAACTTAGGTCATCTTCTCACTCATGTAGTCAGAGAAATACTGATTAGATTAGGTTAGCCAGGGCCTACTGCTGAGTTTAAGTTAGTAAAGGTCCAACCCTGGAACTTGCAAGTTATCAATTTCATGTCTTTTTCATAATGAAGATTTAAAATATGTTCTGAGTGGATAAACAACAATTTCTACTTCAAGCCTGAAGTCATTTACCAACTGAAAGTGAACTCTGTTTCCTAAACTACTATGATATTTTATTGATGTGCTTTCTTTTATCCTCATGTTTTGCTTGTATTATTGCAATTTTCTTTCATGTCTACCAGGCTTGAAGCTGCTTGAGAGGCAAGTACCCATATTTGATTCATGTTTGTATCCAACTTCTTGCTGTCTGGCATCTAGCATGGTGCTTTGTTAGATGACTACATGTAGGACAAATGAATGCATAAATAAATAAATGAAGAAATAAATGAATAATTAAATAACTATAGGACAATTTCTTTGAAATATACGTTCCCTTCATTACAAGATTTCAAGCAAAGTGTGGTATGATATATGCCACTCATTGATTAGAGAATGGACTTATTTATTAGAGAAGAGCTGGATACAATTGCTTCTAATACAACTTCCATTTCAACAGTTCATTTATTTCTTGAAAATTTGCTATTTTGAGAGTAGGAGGTGTCTTTTAAATGGCTTCTTCTTAATTACTATATTTTGTAATCTACGGGTAGTCCATGAAAAAATGCTACTTGCCCAGAAAAAAAATAGGAAAATACAAAGTGATTAGGAGTGATGGCATGTTAGCCTGCCAAATATGCCTTTCCGTATGGGAAGAAATTTGACCTTGGACAGCTCTTACTTGTGTTTCAATGAATAATAATCACTTAACACTATTATTAGGTAAATTGGTTGATCTTCTTTTGAAAAGATTTGTTCTCATTAGAATTTTAATGAAATGAATAAAATGTACGTAGTTTTTAAGCTTCCCAGGTTCATTTTAGATGAAGATTTCATTTTACCTAATACAGAAGCTATAGTTAATGAAAATTAGTTTTACCTAACTACTTATCAGAAATCTTCTCCCCTGAAAATGCTTCCATTCAAGCATTAAACACTAAATCCAACTGATCTCAAGACCCATACATACAATGGCCTATTTGAATATTCTATGTTGGTTCCTCACAAAAACTGAACCCACAATATATCCCCAACACACGAGCTTCTCTTATAAGTTTAGCTGTCTTGGTAAGTGGCTTTTTCATACACTTAGTTGTTCTCAGAAATTTGGGAGCCATCCTTGACATTCTTCCTACCTCACTCTCTCACATCCAATTCATCATCAAATCTTGCCAATTCTATTTCCCAAATGTGCAAAATGTGTCTTGAATATATTCACTTCTCTCAGCTTCTATTGCTACTACTCCAGGCCACCATGATCAATTGCCTGAACTTAGACAAATAAATAGCCTTGGAAATGGTTTTCCTGTTTCCAGTCTTGTATTTCTCCATTTCAGTATCCAAACTTTCACCAGTGTTAAAACCCGCGATTAAAGGGCCTTTAATAGCTTTCCATTGCTCTATGGATAAATTTATAAATTCTACAAAATTTAGATGATATGATTCCTGCCGGTTTCTCCACTCTCATCTTTCAATAATCTCCCTCCTCCTCACTTTGCTCCATTCACACCAACCTTCTCTGTTCTTGAAATAATGTACTAAGTTATTTTGTATTTTGCCTTCACAGCCCTTGCACATCCTGCTTCCTTCATGTAGATATTCCCTTCATATCCTTCTCTCTGTCTCTCTCTGTCTCTCTCTGTCTCTCTCTCTCTCTCTCTCTCTCTCTCTCTCTCTCTCACACACACACACACACACACACACATGCACACACACACTTCTTCCTAGCCTAGCCTAACTTCTACTCATCTTTTAAGTCTCAGATTAGATATTATTTTAATTTGTTAGGGAATCTTTCTCAGAATTTCCTATTGAATTAAGTTAATTCTTCCTGCTATAAACTCTCATAACCCTCTGTACGTTTACTTCATAGCATGTAAAATAAGCACATTAAATAACTATTTGTGCATTTATTTGTTAAATATATGTTTTCTCCATTACACTGTAACCATCATGAGGGCAGGCATTGTGTATTTTGTTCATTATTGCATCCCTGCTACCTAACATAATGCTTAACACTTAGTATGCGTTCAGCAAATATATATTAAATGAATCAATAATAAAATCATTATTGAAGAAAAAGATTTACTCAATGATTCTATTTATTACAGGTTAGCTCATAACAGAGAAAGAAAAGATGTGGCCACCTAGAAAGGGAAAGTGTGAGGCAACAAGCCACAGCAAAAGTGTTGTCCACCTGATTTTTTAAAAAACATGACCCATAAAAAACAGCACTTTTTCTCTACCTTGTACCTTCCAGGCACTGATCTTGACTTTGCTCTGTGTAGATTTCATAAACCAGTGTTCTTTTCTAGTCTTAACCTCTTTCTAAATTATTCTCCATGTGATGTCACTCAAAAATTTCTATTAAATTTTTTCTTTGTAATATCATTTTGTGTTTTTTCTTTTTAATCCAAATGGCACTACCCTACTGCAGAGCAGTTAACTTATCCTCAGGCTTCTGCAAAAGGCTCCTAACACATCTTCCTGTCTCCTGTTCATATAGCACTCCAATGCCAGATTAATCTTTGAAAAACAATTCTCTGTTCATGTCACCTACAGTTTAAAAGTCTTCATTTGCTCTTTGTCTTTTTATAAACTAAATCTAGGCATTTTATGTTGGCATTCATAGCCTTAGTCACAAGTTTTCTCTTCTGTTTCTTATGTGAATTCTTTGTATCTACTGATACGAGTTCTTGTATTTTCACCCCCACAATTTTGTTCCTTCCTTTTTTATTTCTTAGAATTTCTTCCTTTTGTACTTTACTTGTTCTTTACTCCAATATGTATTTCCTGACTACTCCTGTTGAAAATTTCTCCTTTCCCTGAAATTTGTTCTCATCTACATTCTGTGATAATCACTTGATACTTTATAATATTTTCTAATGTTTATTTTTATCTTATTTTGTAGGAGCTGAACCCCTAACTAAATAATTTCAGAATGTAATTACAATCTCAACATCTAGGAGAGTACCTGGTAACCTGATTGTAGTCTCTTATAGCTTGCCATGGTGCCATTTAGAATAGTATTTAGTACATAATACAGCTGAGTGAATATTTATTTTTGATAACGATGGGTATTGCTTAGAAAGGGGAGGTGGGCAGGATGAACAGTATATCTTGAGGAATGCAAAATATGCAGAATATTACTAGTGGAGAGTCTAACTGAATTCACTAGCCTTGAAATTCCTACCAGTTTGATGGTATCAGCTTTAGCTGAATTGTTCCCTTATGCAAGAAAGAGTAAGGAAAGGGCATTTCAGTGGAAAGAATGGTATGACCTAAAGCTCAGCGGGTGACAATGTGTGCGAAAGATGGACTAATTTGATAAAAGGGGAAATTGCTCACTCCATGTGGAGACCATTAGATTGTTATCCATTTCTTTTGTAGGGAAAAAGTAATGCTGTCTTTATGTGAAAAAAAACAACAAATCTTTTGGAAGGGCTGCATTAAAAGAACTTTCCTGCCTATATCAACCTACCTTTTTGAGAAATTAAATGAATTTTTTTTCGAGCAAAGAACAGAATTGGAGAATTTGTAGGTGTTTGGCAAAATAAATTAAGTACAACTACACAAACTGAGGAAAACTTGAGCCAACTTCCCATATTCTTACATCCACCTATGAAATTGTGTGTCATTTGCCTGAACATATAAATGAACTATTTCTAGATATTGCTATATTGTAAATATTGCTGCTTTACACATCTGCATTATTACTTTGTAAATTTGGATTTATTTTTTCTTCAGTGAGATGCTGGTACTGATCAATATTGAACTGGAAAAGAGTAAAGAAGTTAAGATCCATACAATTCAATACTTACAATTTAAAAAATGTCTTCTATATTCTTAAATGTGGAGATGAAAAGAATGTCTATAAAGTTAATAATTATAAAAGTAGCTTCTTTTCTGGTTAACAAAAGTCTAGCACATCAAAACAATTTAAATTTGTTTCTTAATGATAAATTAATATCTTGCTCTGATAGCCCGAGGTGCATTTGATAATTGGATATATTTATTCCCTTCCCTGGCTCCTCAATATAATTTTATTTACATATTTACATACCTTTTAGATGTTACCATGTTGATCTGAGAGGCTTGAACATTAAACTATGTACTGTGTAAATAACATGGTCATATTTTAAGATTGCTTTCTTAGGTTTTTTTTTTTTAAGTTTTGTTTTTGCTTCGTTTTGGTTTTGATTCCACTTACTTGAAAGCACTCCTAGATGTTTGCTGCAGGACATACTAAGTAATAGAAGAGTTAGTATGAGAGGCCTAAGTAGGTTATTTTCATTTTGTTTTGGTTTTGCTAAAAGTGTGAGCTTGCGGGCTTTCAAGGCATTCAAATTATCATGCTGGCTGCTTTTCAACAGACATAAACTATCTAAGACAGACAGCCATAAAGCATTCATTCACATTGTCTTCATATGTCTCTATCATCACCTGTAGTGACCAATGTCAACCTGTGGTGACAAATTTATATTTCATATAGCTAGCCTAATTTTTCATGCTATGGTCATAGTCAAGAATATAAACAGGCAGGGCAAAGCAGAGGTACATGAATCCATGATAGCTTCTTCCCCAAATTCAGCTTTTGGTTTTTTTTAAAATGAACTGGTGATTTTTTAATCATTTTTCATCTTGGAGCAGGAAATGGTGACATTATAACATCATTTGTGTTTACATGGTAATATTATTGTATATTTGATATGTGCTCACATGAAGTTGACAAGTCATCACTTCCTAAAAGCTGTGATGGTGACAAAGTGAGGGAACCTTAGGAAACTCCCAAACTCTCTGGCAGACAAATTAAGTCTTCCATGACCTTCTTCCACCAAGTATAAGAGTGCTGGAAAGCAGAAAAATGTATGATTTAACTTTGTGTCACAAACACACATTGCTAGTTGAGCAAAATTTTATTCTTTTGGATTGATTTTTAGGAACCTGGTATAGCACTGAAAATGTACATTACATTTCTGGTGGCCTAGCTGATATTACTGTAGTCTGAAAGTTTGAATGCATTGAATGCCCATTTTAAAGGACCTAATGATCCTAGAAAGATGGATCGCTGTTTCTGGTTGAAATTACATTTTAATAGAACTCCAGCAAAAACAGTATGCATTTTAATACGTTTCATGGCATGGCAACATTTTCAAAATGCAAAAGAAATAACAAGAGTGATGGTGGCATTTGAATCAGCATTCGTAACTTGAAAGTTCTGAAACAGTATAACAACCTACAAAATGCATAAGTGCGATCCTGGCTGTACCTTTATAGTGATAAAGAAGGATGTTTCAAGATTTATAGGTCAGTGTCCCAGAAACACGAGATGTACACTATTAAAAAACGTTATCCTAACCCTGGGGAAGTAGTGGGAGGGAAGAATTCAAGGAGCAGACAATGTAGGAAAGAGGTGAGTTGCATGTGTATTATTATGGACCGTTGATTTGTGGTCTGAGAGTAATGCTTTAAATGACCTGTTTCTTTTGTTATAGCCCCATTGTCTCTGTTAATGTCTAGATAATGAGATGGCAAATGTTTTCTATAAAGGGACAGATACTATATATTTTTAGGCTTTCCAGGCCACACAGTTTCTGTTTCAACTACTCAATTCTGCCACTGTAGCCATAGACAATATAATAAAATGGGTGTGGGTGTGTTTCAACATAACTTACTTTATAAAAATGGGTGACAGGCTAGATTTAGCCCACAGATGATTGTTTGCTCCTTGTCTAGATTCTTATTTACCAAGTCAGATCTTGCCTGGACCATGATAGCAGTCTCCTTTCCATTTATAAAAAAAAGTATTTATATTTTCATTCATTTATTCAAGAAATTTTATAGAATACCTAATACATACCAGATACAGTAGGGAAAAAGATAGATGATTTTCTTTCTTCTAGCAGTTTTGTTTGAGAAACAGATGATATATAAACAAAGCAGCAAGTAAACAAGATGATGAGGAATCATTTTAAGTATTATAAAGGAAATCAATACTATAACGTGAGAGAGGGTAATTGGAGGTTGGAGCTCAACTTTAAATAGTGTGGTCAAGGAAGGCTCTCAAAAGATGACATTTAAGCTGAAACCTGAATGATAGAAAAAACCATCCATATCATGAGCCAGGGAAAAGAGCATTCTCGGTAAGGGAAATAAAAAGTATAAAGGCTCTGAATATGAGGTGGGAGGATGCTTGATGTGTCCTGAGAAAGAAAGCCTCTGTGCCTAGAGAAGAGGGGGAAAGAGGTATAAAGCGAGGTTGGAGATGAAGACAGTATCCAGGTCAAGTAGGGCCTTGAAGATCCCGGTAACGCACGTGGAATATTTTCTAATTGCAATGGGAAGCTGCTGAGAATGTTTTATCAGAGAGGCAACAGGATCTTATGTGTATTTAAAAAAGTATCCTGGCTGTTAGATAATAAATGGAAAGGAAAACGCAAGAGTGGAAGTAAGATTGGAAGTTTCTGCAATGGCTCAGGTGAAAGATCCTGAGAATGGATGTAGTAGAGAGAGAGACAAGAGGTTGGATTTGACAGGCATTTTGAAATATAACAGTAGGAATTGTTAATGTGTTAGATATAACAGTTAGGGGAAGAGAGAAATCAAAGGTACCTCCTAGATTTTTGAATTGAGCAGCTGGGGGCTGGCGGTGACAGGTCCTGAGATTGGGACGAGGAGAGTAATGGATGATGGGGAAGGTGGAGTACATCAAGAGTTTTGCTTTAAATAAGTTGGGTTTAGACTGTCAAGGAGAACTGAAGACAAAATATAAAATAGAGAATTGGATATGTCTTTGTGGTTCAAGGTAGAGCTCTGGACTAAAATTTTAATTTTTAATGGTATTAGCATGTAGATGGGGTTTAATACATTGGGCCAAGCATCTGCTTCTGCCCAAAATGGAGTCAAGGCCTGGATTTACCCATACACCTCAAACAAATAAAAAAATAAGGCAAAAATATAAAAAAAACAGTGGTTTTCAGAAATGGAACAGCCAGCATCTGAAAGAAGGAAAACAAATGAAGTGGATCCTACTATTGATCCGTTTTACTGCCCTAAGAAAATTTCTATGATGCAGTTAGGAGAGGAACTTGAAAGTTCTGAAACAGTATAACAACCTACAAAATGCATAGTACAACCTACAAAATGCATACAAAATGTGAGGCTCTGTTTTGGAACCCCAAAACAGAGCCTCACAGTTTCCCTGAGCTGAGGAAACAGAGTTGAGAATGCAGAGAAAAATATATAGGGCAGCACACAGAAGAGGAGGGATGTGGCTAGGAAGACAGAGCACTAGAAGCCAGAAAAGAATTCCCTTTGAGTCCTCAGCTGAGTATCGATCAGCACTTGATGCGAGAAAACTACCTGAGACTGAAAAGGAGCACAGGGTCTTTGATACTTCTTCCTTCCAGGAGGTAGCTTACAGTGCAGAAACCTGGCCAATACAATCTTCATCAAGCGATTGAAGTTAACATTGTCAGTGACAAGACATATTGATATCATGTACCCCCTGGCATGATGCTGTGAGAAGCACACTTCTCCTTTGTGGTATTATTTCCAAAAATCTATCATACCAGTGAAATCATGAGAAAACATCAGACAAACCTAAAGAGAGGGGCATTCTACGAATTCCATGGCCAGTATTCTTCAGAAGCATCAAGATCATGAAAGATAAGGAAAGACGGAGAAACTGTCACCGAGCGGAGGGGACTAGAGACATAACAACTAAATCCAATGTGATATCCTGAAACCAAAAAAAATAAAATAAAATAAAATAAATAAAAGAACATTAGTGGAAAAGCTGGGGGAATCCAAAATAACTTTGTAGTTTAGTTAGTAATACTGTAGTAATGCTAAATTCTCACTTTTAATAATTATGCCTTGGTATGTGAGACATTAATATTAAGGAGAAGCTAAATGAAGGGTATGAGAGAACTCGCTCTACCACCTTTGCAACCCTTTTGTCAGACAAAAATTATTTCACCATAATTCTTTTAAAAAGCAATATTAAGACTTTGGAAACAATAAAGCAGAACCAATATCACTGATGGGATCCTCTTTAATTAACCATATACACATAAAATACGATGATATTCATTTAGTCCTCTAATAAAATGCATGGAGGGCCTATAATGGGCCAAGAACTATGCTGTGACTTGGTTTATATAATAAATGCAAATGAAAGATACTCGTTCTTTTAGAAGACAAAGGTATATTACAAGTATACCCATGGGTAGAAGGAGACTGAAAGTTTGAATTTGTGATAATGAAAGTGCCTTTGAGTCATCTTTAAAGTCTGACTATTTACAAGATTGATGCGTATTGTGAAAACCAAGATTTCTTAGAAAAATAACAAAACTGGGTAACTGAAAAACTTCTAATCTCTAACGCTTGTGCAAGAATCCTTTTTTACTGTATGGTCACGTGTATTGTAGGTTTTTTCACTGCCTGAGCGAGTTTCTGGTTTGATTAGAATTTATAGCATAGCTATTAGGGCAGGCTGGCTAAGGTTTTCCAGGTGTATGCTGAATATTCTTGCTGTATTAATCAGTATTACTGTTGTGAAATCAATATCGGTGTATATTCTGTACCCCTGTTAACATTCCTATTCTGTGTCTCCTATTAAGGAACACATGCAATAGAACTACTTTTCTATCTTTTCATCTTTTGAATGGTAATATTTAAAAGGATTATTAAATATATTAAAATAAGGAGACTGAATTTTGAATAAGTGAAAAAAGAGATATTTACAAATTTTGTATGCTTCTGAAGTCCTCCTGGGATCTTTTGCTGTCAGCATAGCCTGTAAATATTTAATATTTTCCAGAAATTATCCTGAGGCTCAATCCATTAACTCAAGTGCATGCTACAAAAACAGATTTGTATACTATTGACAGTACATGAACAGAGGAAGGAATGAAAATGAAATGTTTTTTTTTAATCAAGTACCATTATTTAGTCATCTCCATGTTCTCTAGATTTAGTTCAGTGCTTGGCAATACTGGATGTTCTAAATTCAATATTTTTTAAATTTGTGAATGAATGCATAAATAAACCAGAGTTTCATTTAAAGAGCTTCAAGCATCACAACCTTTTCTTTTGTCTCTGGGAACGTCCTTGGTGAAGCCATACAATAGCTTAGCTGGTGCTGTTCAGCTATTTCAGAAATGTTTCCTATGTACCAGTAGATGGCAGTCCCTCTACACTTCTCATTTTTCTTTAACCCAGAAAAAGAGGAAGCAAGGGAAGGAAAAAGAAAGAGATGGAAATGGAAACAGATACAGATAGATTTTTAAATTCAGCACATTGTGTTTATTTAATTTTTATGAATGGATTTTTAAAATCAACTGTTAAGAAGCAGGGAAAATTAAAATATGTCTCAAGATAATTGGAAATAAGGCATCAAGCACAATTGACTTTGTGCTAGCTCATCAAATTTCATACCAATGTGTTACATTTTGATTAAATGACACTATTATTTTAAATTAAATTAAAATAAAGATGTGGAAGTTCAGACAAGTTAGTCCAAGATGTGCTTTTGCGGTATGCGGACTGTTTTGAGCTAAGGGTAGTTTTATGCCCAGGCCCTCCCT
>NW_017731428.1:4530651-4550294 GCF_001890085.2 Hipposideros armiger | reverse complement strand
AGGGGCATGGGGACTATTTTTACCAAAGAAGAAACTTGGAGGTTCGATTCCAAGCCTGCTGCCTACGTGCTGCCAGACACAGAATTCAGGCAGACGTTCCTCAGTCACCCAGAACAAACCATCCAAAGGCTATTAAGCCAAGAGATCCCATTGTGGCCATTCCTGTAGTTAAGCCCACTCCAAACAAGACACAGGCTGTGCCTTACAAAACTTAAAAGACAAACCTGCCCTATTCTTCTTGCATCTTTACCGAAGTTGAAGATAAACTTACCATTGTTTTTCTCTCCTCCTTTCTCCCATACCAGTAAAATTTCCATGGAAACAAAAAACACATATAAACCCTAACCCAGGGGATAGAGAAAGCCCCTCGTCCACTAGTGATTAGGGACCACCACTCTGTCTGTGGGGTGGCCTTTCTTACTTACTCTCTGTTAAATAAACTTACTTTCACTTTAAATTCTACATCAACCCACGTTTAAATTCTTTCTAGTATGAAACAAAGCACCCTCTTAGCCCAGGGTTTGAGTTCCCCCTCCAGAGACTCTTCCCGTTCACCATCACCAGGAAAGGTTGCTTCTTGCTTGAGTCTACAGGCAAGGTTGGAGACCACTTAGCACCAGCTTGGATCATAATAATTCCACACCCAATCCAGTCTACGCGTATGAAGACTGCGCCACAGCACACAGGAGACGTATACAGCTAAGGAGGTGAGGAGCTGCTTCGTTTACATGTACCATTTGACAAAACGTACCTCAAGGATATGTTTACTTCTCCAGTAGGCTGTGAGCCTCTCAGGAACAAAGCATATTTGCTTTTGCCAGAATCAAATCTATCCACTTTGCCCAGAACCAAGCACAGTGACTAATAAACTGTTAGATGCTTGAAAAATGCATGTTAAGAGGCAATGTTATAATTCAACATCCAAAAATATGGGAAAGTAACTCATAAAAATGTAATTCACACGAAATAAGAGGAAATTGGTTCCAATGAGCAAATAATGTGTATAAGAAATGTACTATTCAAGGAAACTGAAGTTTGTGAATAAACCATGATGCAGGGTGATATAACCCTCACCCAGGCGTGTGGGGGTTGGGTGTTTCTCTCCTCTTGCGAGGCTCTTGCAAAATGCTCTGTAGTCAGGAGTGGTATTGGCTGCGGGCCAAAGCAAATTGACTGCTATTGCTTCTCCTTGGATGATAATTTAAGAGCTTAAACTTTTAAATCAGTAGAACTTTGGAAAACGGTTTGTTTCTTCACTAGATAAGGCCTTTGGTGAGAAGCAGGTGTTTCAAGCACTAATAAAAGCTCAAGTCTAGATATGGAAGGGGAAAATATTACCACAGAGGAGTTGGCTTCTCTTGCTGATTCAATTAAGTTAAACTGAATTCAAGTCAATAGATATTTTTGACTATGTATGCGGGAGACCAGCTCCCGCAGGTCCAGGGGTTCCCTCAGGTGGAGGTGGAATCTGCGAGAAAACATGCAGAGACACAGGAGCGCTTTTTCAAGAAGAGAAGTGTCTCACTTTATTTTACAGCATGCCCCTTTTTATACCGGGCAGTTTAACCATTGTTCCATTAGTATCAGGGTTTTACTTCCTCATAATTCTTATGCTCCAGGGTACAGCTTACCTTTTCTATGCTAAAAACTAACTTATCCCAACTAGCCAAATCCCTCCACCCTCAATGACTGAGGCCAAGGCCTGAGCCTTTACATAATCGCCTAAAGGATGGTTACCATGACCACCCAACATTTATTCTAAAAACTATTGTCTAAACAGGATCTTAAGATTTACAGGGTGTGTACGTTGAACACCTTTACTAAGAGACTAGTTGTGTGACTAAAATCACCTTTAGTGTATAAAATATAATTATTGTGATATATCTATTAGAAGGGGTGTAAGATCTTCGTCCTACTGGGGGACATCCAAAGGGGAATTTAAATTCTTTAAGATATAAAGCAGTATCTGTTCCTCAGTCAGAGCTTCAGAATTTGTCACAATTGCAGTGTGCTTGGCCATGTCAGACACTGAGGCACAGACGGCTCCCGGCATATTTACAAAGTGTAAGATATGATGGTAGGCAGTGTGGGGGCAGAAAGATGAGTAAGAATTAGTCCTTGCCCTCAAATCGCTCGTGATCCAGTGAAGCCCTTTAGGTGCTATAGGTAGAGGCATCAAACAACATGTTTAAAGGAGAACAGAGTAGAGAGAGACAAGTTCCTACTCAGAGAATCAATATAAACTTCATAGAGAAAGGATTATTTGAGAGATGACTATGATTTCGATAGACGTGTAGGGGGAAGTGCATTTCTGGTGGTGAGAATATAAAACAAAGGTTAGACATCACAATAATGAGTGAAGCTAGCTGGATGAAAGACAATAGGGAACAGTGGGGATTGTGGCCAACCGGGGAGGGTATGCCCCGTGTGCAGGGATCAGCCATTCTCAGGTTCAGTTGACTGTTACGTTTTCCAAGAGAAGCTGGCCATCTTCTTCAATGCTGCCAGTGGATTAGATGAAACAGCAACCACCACCATCACACCATGTGATCCAAACCCATCTAAAGCCAGTCTGCAGACCAGGATTTACATAAAGATGTCAAGGGAAAGAGATGCAAACCATGCTCGGGAGAACAAGCACTACTGGAGTACATGTGGACATGAGTGGTAGTGAGTAGAAGCAAAAAGATACAGAGATGGATAGAGCTGGATCTCCCAAAACCTGAAGACTACACTTCCTGGTTGGATGGGCATTGAGGTCTCAGGTAAGTCACTCTGAAGGAGTTTAAACCTTATCCTGTGGGCAGTGAGGAACCTGTGATCATGGAGCTGGTTTGTTGAAAACTCTGTTTTAGAAAGAATTCTCTGGCTGCATACGGAGGAAGGAGTGGAGCAGGTTGTGGAGTGAGGGCAGGGAGATGAGTTAAGAGGACGCTGCAGCAATCCAGGGTGAGAGCTGATGAGGGACTGAACCTAAACTGAAGGAGATTGGTAAGCTATAACAACAGTCAGAGAATATCCATGATTGGCTAAAAATAAAGTTTGCTTTTTAGTTCTTTAGAGGTTGATTTAGAAAACAGGTCTAAGGTCCAGACTGACCACTAACTAGTTTTGTAGCTGAGGGCAAATGATTCCTCTTAAACCCTAGCTTTTCTTCTGTCAAATGGTGACAATGATAAGTGTCCTGTCAACTGGGGATGTGGTAGCAATCAAGAGAAAAAGAGCATGGAAAAGCAGCCACAACTATAAAGAAATGCATCTATACAAGTGATTCTTATTGGTGTTGTGACAGCCAGCTCTGGGATTCCACATTTACTGTCTCACATCCTCCGACAACCATGTTATTATCCCCATTTTACCCACGGAAAAACCAAGGCTCAGAGAAATTTAGAAGCTTGATCAAAGTCCAACAGCTAGGGGTTCAAACCCAGGTCTTTCTGGCTCTGTATTCTCTGCCTATCTTCCTGTTGGCCTAATTAGCTCACCCTAGGATGCTGAAACAGAGAGGCTGCAGTGATCCATGGAGATTGGTTAGCCTAGGCCCTTCTTTTGAGAGAAAAGGAAACGAAGGCCCAGAGCAGTGACGTGATCACACAGCTAGTTAGGTGAGAGCCCTCTGGCTCTCAGAGCAGCCGCTGGTGTCGCCGCTGGGCTGCATCTCTGGTGTGGCGCTGTCTTAATTTGCACGCACTCCCGCAAACAAGCAGGAGTTCATTCTAGAAAATTGCAGGACATATTTACCCTCCTCGAGGGAACAGCTGGCATGTGTGCTGTGACAGCTGTTTTGCAGCACACCCTGGCTTTATGATGGCTTGCCTCTGGCTTCTATTGGCAGTGAGGAAGCTGCATGGCACAAGGTGGACAAATAAGGGAGTTCACTGAAAATCAATCCCTAGATTCGAGTTTATTAGCCACTTCTAGCATGCGTGTTACACGGTATGTCACCTAGGTGGGAGCTGGGATGACACGTGACTATGCTCACAACATCCAGCCTTTATGGAGTGTTTATCACATAGGCCAATATCCTTTAATTCGCACCATTAAGCTACAGGTTAGTGGATTAAACCCATTTAACAGATGAGGAAATTGAGCCCAAGGACATCAAGAAATGTGTCAATGAAAAAAAAAAAAAAAAGGAAGAAGCTTAATAAATACTGGAGCCAGGTGATAGCCTTCCTCTATAATATGTTTGATGCCAAAGCTGACATTTGTAACCGCCACACACACCTGTACAGCACCTAGAGAGATTTGCACCTATGTGGTGTGGGGTTGTTGTGCAACAAAAGCAAAATCTTTGCCCTCACCAAGTTTATAGTCTACCCTAGGACACACACATGCACAAGGATGATGAGTTACAATACTTGCTATCTCAGAGATAGCATTGACTTTTTCCTACCAGACCCTCTTCTAAGAGATTGATGAGAATCATTTTTAATTTTTCAATGTGGCTAGGCAGTGAATTTCCCCCCCCCCCATTTTACAGGTGAGGAAACTGGGACTGAGAGAAGTGAAGGAAATTGCCAAGCTTTCCGTAGTTATTGATTATTAGCTTCTTGATTTAGTCCAGGGTTGTAGTTTCTGTGGTCAAGTTTAAAAAAAAAAATGCTATGGAGATCCAAAGGGAGACAGAAGCCTGTGAAGCTGAAAGCTTGATTACACTAAATCCTTAGAACTGACTTCAGTAAATTTTCCTGTCAATCCCAGTGATTTAGAAGAACCGGTGTGTGTCATTGGAGGCAGCGTGGTGTAATCAAAATAGGAAGAGAAGGGGAGTCAGAGCCCGGGGTGGAGAGCCCTCTCTTCCCCCAGGTGAACTCGGTGGCTGTTACAACTGAAGAGAACGCACTGGCTCTTTCTTCTGCAGCCTGCTTGCTGTTACTGCACGTCGCTCATAAACCTGGTTTATTTTAAAGAGACGCTTCTTTGTTCTATTGCTTGTCTCTAGAAGGATACCCAAAGGTGCTAACAAACCCCACAAAGATTGGGGGAGTTATAAAAGCTTCAGAGAAATCTCAAAATGATGGACTTTCATTGAAATACAAATAGAGCTACTTCTACTTTTCTCATAGCCCCTTCACAGGCATAGTTATGTCATTATTTCTTCATCAGTCAATTTATTTATTTATTTTAAATTTTAAAACGTTTCAATTATAGTTGACATGCAATATTATATTAGTTCCAGGTGTACAACATAGTGGTTAGACATTTATATACCTTACAAAGTGAATTGATTTTGATATTACAAAAGCCCACTCCTTTTATTCCTCCAAGTCCCCAAGAGAGGAAAAAGCAGAGAGGTGTTTTAAATTTAGCCAGCAGTATCCCCCTTGTGAGTGTCCAGCTCTGCATCTTTTGTCCAGGCTTTGTGGCAGAGTGAAAAGAAGGCTGGTCTGGCCGCCAGGCCGACTCCGCTGTTTCTTAGCTATGTGATTTGGGTAGGTCTCCTTTTCTGGGCTCCATTTTCTCTCTCTCTCAAACCAGGGGTTGGACTAAACCATTGGTTTCCACACTGAGCCGTGCACTCATGGAAATGGCAATGGGAGAGATGAAGTGATTGGAGGGGATAAGGAATGCATGTCAGACAAGTCTACGGACTGAAAGAAATCATACCTCACACACGTCTATGATATACGTGTACGAGGATGCTGTTGTAAGTAATAAAACACAATTTAAAGTGGTAATGGATTTTTACTCATTTTGGTCATTATGCTTTTCTTAATTAAAATGCATTTAAAATGGTTATTGAATTTTTACTAATTTTCATCATTATGATATTCTTAACCAACAGAAACCGAACATTCTGTTAATATGAGAAAGGTCTGACTACATCTTTGTTATTAAGAATGGGTCTCATAATTGCAAAGGTTGAAAATCACAGGTTGAGTTGATTTATTGGGCTCTCCCTAGGTCTAACATTTTGGGATTCTAAACTGCAGTGTTCGAAACATCAGCCATTAGCCACAGGTGGCCATTTACACTTAAATTAATTTTTAATAATTCATTCAGTTGCATTCGTTACATTTCAAATGTTCAGTAGTCACATGGGTTAGTGGCTACCATATTGATTATATACAGATAATAGAACATTTTCATCATCTATTGGACAGCCCTGTTCTAGGAGAACCAAATGATCTTATTAGTGTGTTTTCCTTTTGATGAAATGGTCTTATCACATAATTCTCAGAAGAATATGAATTTGAGGCTTGAAGGCATTTAGCCTTTAATTCTGTCATGGAAGGGAGTAAAGGAACATACTCCTGGGTGGGAGAGGTTAAGAAGCCTGACAGATTGATTCAGTGTTCGTGGGACAGTTTGCTTTTGCACGTTTGATTGCTCTGGGAAATATGATGCTTGTGAATAACCATGCACACCAATGAGTTTCAGCCACACCCCCAAATAGCCTCACCCACCAGATTACAGTGACACCCAGCAGCCTGTGCCCAGGATCTGGATAAAGCCCGACACCAGGATTTTGCTGGTTGCTAGCTCAGAGGAGCCACGAAGAAGAGGAAGCATGGAGAAGCCATCCAAAGCCAAGTAACATATTTCCTTCTCCTAACAGGAGGCTAGGAGCAGGGGGTGAGGGTCTCCCTTCAAAATCCTCAAAGGGTAACTAAGACCGAAGGCTTAGAAGATAAAGAACATAGGGCAGGAGGGACGATTGGGCCTGATCATGCACTTAAAAGATCCTTCGGATGAAAAAAATAAGTAACATGCATTGTAGAAAATTTGGAAACTATAGAAGCTATGAGGATTTTAAAAATCACTCTTAATATCACTAGATATAACCGTTGTTAATATTTTGAACATTTAAAAAATTTTCTCTTCTAATTCCTTGAACTGGACTATAAAAGAGTTCATATGAAATGCTTTTATTCTATGAAACCGGGGCCTTTCCTTATTTAAATGCACTAACCTGTAAAGCCAACTTAAGCCTGTGGTTTCTTTTTTCCTTCTGGCCGTCTCCTACCTCAATGTCTGTTTTCTCAGTTTGTGAAGATAGGTGAGGTGTTTCTAGTCCTTTTGCAAGAATGCTGTCCACTGGCCTCACTCATAGGCTGGCTGAGGGAGCCTGGAGCTCAAACGGTATCTTTGTGGCCATAATGGCCTTGGGTAGGTTAGTCATATGGTTCAGAGCAGGCTTTTCATTTTGTTTGGGCACATTTGTATCTTTTTGTCTGCCCAGTGACTTGGTCGAATTATATGGGTACCTCATCAGCTCAGATTGGGGACAGGATTGGGGTTCTGGTACAGAATCAGGGTGCTGAATCACATTTTAAAATTGTAATTATTTATTAAATATTTTTGTTATGAGTACAGCATGTAACAGGGCTGAAGGTCCACAAAAATTAATCAGACCAGATGTTTCTCTCAGAGTGTTTATAGATAAGTGGTATTGATCAGTAACAAAACAGATGATTATGATTTGGGTGTTGTAAGTACTATCATAGGGATATGCTCGGGGGACTGTGGGGGCCTGGGTGAGGCGAGACAGTTTCATCCATTTTGGGGGATCAAGGAAGGCTACTTAGAAAAAGTGCATCTAAGCTGAGAAGAAGGAATAGGAAATAACATTCTTAAATGTGGAAGCGGGGGTGAAGGAGAATGTTACAGGCAGGAGACACAGCATGAGCAAAGGTTGGAAGGTGAGAAAACGTGGTGTATTGGGGAATGACAAGTTCAGTAAAGTATGTACATGTCCATTTTGCATATTTTGCTGATAAATACCTTGAACGATCATGTTTGCTTCAGCACTGGCCCCTGTCGATCTCTGATGGCACATTTCCCTTCCTCTCCAAGTGTAAATGCCACTGCGTCTAAAAGACCTGGTCAAGGCCACCTTTGTCAGGCAGCCTTCCTAGATTTCCTCTGCTGGAAATAAACTCTCCCTCCTCCAGATCGGCATAGTGCTCCTGTCCTCTCTGAACTTGACACTTTATACAACGTCACTTATGAATGTCTCTCCTTCTGCCTTCCTGGGCTGCGGGCATGCTAAGGTCAGGGACAGTCTTACTGCCAGAACCTTACCTGGTGCCTAGAACAAAGATAGACTTAGCACGTGTGTGTTCAGAGAATGGCGGGTTCATGACACGAACTGGTCTTTTGTGCTGCTGTCTCATGTATTTGTTGATATTGTAGTGCACTCTCTCATTGCAATTATTTTTTCCCTCCATGTGCCTGCCCTGATCCCCTGACATAATCAAGCTCAGGATAATTAGCAGGAGAGGGTAATGCATTTGGTTTTATTTATTCATGCAAATTAAATTCAGTAGGATGAAAGTTTAAGCGGCATTATAAATAGTTGCTGGAGTAAGGACTCTGCGATGAGTGGAGAGAGAGTGGAACTTCTCCTGCAGGTAGCAACCTTTTTAGTGCTCTGGAGGGGTTTTAGCAGGGCTTATTCCAGCCATTATGCCCTCGTATGGCTCTATTTGTTGTTAAAATAATGAAATAGCTCCCTACCAGGAGGTGTGTAGGGCCTGCCTTGAACCCACTGTGTGCCCTTCTGACACCCAGGACCCATTTACATCAAACAATTAATGGGTTAATAATGCCTGGCACAGCAGGAGGTCTCCAGGATCCTGCACTCCTGCCATGGCTGGTGGCATTTTGATAGGTCGATACCCATGCCATTGATATTTTGACTATCACCTCTGATTAGCAAGTATATGTCTGTCAGTGATATTGAAAACATATTTAGTGGTACATATTTGGGGGTACATTTTGGATAAAATAGAGCTGACTAAGAAACTAGACACAGTCATGATTCCAACCATTGATTTTATGATTTACTAACTCTCACCTCAGGCATGTTGCTTCATCTTTGCTTCTCTGTTTTGTTATCTGTAAAAGAGGGAAAAGAATTCATCCATCCATCCATCCATCCACTCCTCCATCTACCTCCCCATCTATTTATCCATCCAACAAAAAACTGTGCCAACACCAACCTGGAAATGTTGCCTACTGGTGACCAGAAAAAACATTTAGGGAATTCAGTTTGGGGGACTAGTCATGAATCTAGTTTTGAAGGTCCAATGAAACATTGAAAACAAAAGCCTTTCAAAACTGTAAAGGATGTTGGGGTCGTCACCACATCAAAAGCAGCATCAGCTTCTTGGTGGTTACTCGGGGATCAGGCTGGACATTTTTGGGCAATATGACTTTCAGCTCTTATTTTATTCATGGCATTTGCGTAAATCCTGCATAGTTCCAAAAGGACTATGAGTCAATTTTCATTTCACTAGTATTTGATGAGAGTCCTTGTTCCAGATGCTATTTTTTTCCCCAAACAAGAAGAGCTTTACAGCTTTTGCTAAATGTAAAAATAGCCTTTATAAAATGTAAAACAATACAGAGAAAGGCATAAAGACAAAAGTAAAATTAATTCCAAATCCCACCTCGTGGAGGTTAATACTCATCTTTTTTATAAAAAAAAAAAACCCTTCAGGCATTTTTTTTTTTTAGGCATTTACACATTTTTTTTTTTTACAAAACTGCATCATTTTTTACATGCTGTTCTGTAACCTACTTTTCCTCTGAACATTATTAAAATACACTGACAGTTCTATTATGAGCTGGGTGATGGAAAAGAAGGATTTAACGTTAAAAGGGGCTGTGATTGCTATGATTTAATCCATCACAGCATTCTAGGATTCTGTGAGTGTTGAGTCCTTTTCTAGCATTTTCCCCTTAAACTAATCAAGTTTGTGCTTAGGTCTGGTATGGTGGCACATTTTTGATTCAATAAACACATACCTGTACTGCTATTGTTAATGACTACATGGCATTCCATTGCATATAAAAAATTTACTGATTTAATTAGTCACCAGTTGATGAATACTTGAGTTATTTTCCATTTTTGGCTAATGTAACAATTCTGTAATAAACATCCTTGTATATTCAACTTTGCCCATTTGCAAAGTTGTGCCATCATCACGCCCTCAGGAGGAATTCCTAGAAATGAGAGGGCTGAGATCAAAGGTTTTAAAAATCTAATTCCTGTTTTTATCAGAGGCTATGAAGGCACAAGAGAAGTTGTGGAAACCTGAGGTATAGCTGGGGTTACAGGACTGAAAACTCGTGGCACAATCATAGGACGGAGCGGAAAGTGTTTAGCGGAGAGCTGAAGTGTGAATGTCGGTAGGTGCAAGGGCCACTGTGTGTTGAGAGATGTTTCAGAGAACGTGGGTGAAGCGACTTTGCTTTGGAGTCCTGGACTCTCATCCATGAGGGTAGATCTTAGAGAGCCCTGCCTAAAGGCAGAGGAAAGGACGAGATTCTTTTCAGCTCGACGGATATTTTGTGAGTTCCCCTTCCGTGCAAGGCCCGGCATCGATGGGCTCTCGGTCCAGGGGGAACACGCAGTGGTCCTCAGGAGTCGCAGTTCAGAGGGGACGTGTCCAGGGGAACCCTGCTCAAGGGGCCGACAGCACGATCACGCTGGGTGGATGGATGGGGTGAGCAGGTGGAACACTTCTCTCCCTTGAGGTGGGGGTTAGAAGATGAACAGGAACTCCTCAGGCGGCTGGGGAGGGGTCCTGAGAGTCTCAGCGGTGCGGAGGCTGGAGGCTGGGAGAGCATGTGGGGCCGCTGTGGCCCAGCGTGGCTGGGGCACAAAGCACGGAAAGGGAGGCTGGTCCTTAGAGGACGCTTCCCACGCATGGGACCATCCACCTGGTCTCACCCTCTGGACTTCCTCTTTCCTTTACTGGCCCAGGCTGGGCTTCCTGGAGGAGAGGACCCAGAGGGCACATGACGAAGGTCAATTGTAGAACCTGGTCTCTGCTTCAAGGGAAGTGGAGCAGGATATCTACGTGAGGTGGCCATTGTCTCCCCTTTTAAAATGTATAAACCTGCCCTGAAAGAGAATGCATCTCTGGGTAACTGGACTATTGTTATGCAGTGTAACCTTCATGTCCATAAGATACACCATTACTTTTATTGGGGGAGAAATTCCATTCAAAATTGTTGCCATGCAAAATAAGTTAAAAATGTCTGTACAGTGTGTAGTTTTTATTGTCTATACATCACAGAGAGGGCATGGATATGAACTTTAAATATACAAATAACAATTGTGTATGAAAACTTCTGTAGTTTACGACAAAATCTGGTTCTGTGGTCGGCTAATAAGTACGCTCCCTGTGGAGGGATGTTTGTGGCTCATGTCAGTGTGTGAATGCATAGATAAGATGAAGTTTTTGATATGTTTGTGATATTTACCCTGAGCACTGAAATTTCAGCCCACAAGGGAATGCAGTGGGGATGTTTGTCGTGACTTTATCCTCTGTTGCATTTTAAAGTTTTTATTTCCTGTAATTTATTTTTAGTGCATAATTAAAAATCATATATGTGATTAAAAATCATAATTAAAAATCATATATATATATATGTGTGTGTGTGTGTGTGTGTGTGTGTGTGTGTGTGTGTATGCATATATAGCTTCCTGCGGGTGTGGCCAATACCCCAGAGCTGCCATGCAGATACTTCCTCTCAAGGGGGCCTACCACGGCAAGGTAATGGCTGGAGGAGCCACCTGTGCTTGAGGTCCTGACTGGGGAATGCTACACTCCATGTCCTTGGGCAGGACCGGCTACATAATTTGCAGGGCCCAGTGCAAAATGAAAATGCAGGGCCTCTTGTTCAGAAAGCAGAAAACAAGTCTTCCTGCCTTCTGTGGTCTCTCTCTCTGGACCTGTCATGGTGTTGTTGTTGTTTTATTTGTTATTTAATATCATGTTCTCTTGGAATAAGGATAATCATAGACCCTCTCAGGCTGCTGGGGCTTTGTATGTCCCCCTGGAGGGGAAGCAGGTGACCCAAAGTCTGTTCTGGGGAGGCAGGGGTGCAGTGGGAGGGACACACGTGAGTAGAGGCTCTATGCCCCTGGCACATGTGATGCTGTCCCATTGGGTCTCACTCACAAAGCACAAACTTAAAGACAAAATTATGAAGACGATCAAGACAGTGACCACAGAGCATTAAACCCCACGTGCAGATCCCCTTCTGAGGCTGGGACTCTGTGTGACTTCACTCGTTGCAGGTCTTGTTCTTGGGGTCACAGATGTCATTTTCACTCACTACCCAGCCCTGAGGCTCCCCACAATTCCACCTGAGTAAGAACCCACTGGCACTCTTGCAAGGCAGCATAATGGATGACAGACAAGGCAACAGGAGTGGTTGCAGGGGCGGGAGGCTGGTGCTGGTGCAAGCTTGTGTCAGACCGCTGGCCAGTCCTTGGATCCTCCTGTGACTCTTCTGCTTCCTGTAAATTAATGACTGCACCATCTAGCTCCCTGGGGTTGGAGTTCAGATTAAATGAGAAATCGAGTATCCTGAGAGTTATACTGGGTTGTCACGAAGAACTGAGATTAGACTGGCTCTGGGGCCCCATGAATTGGAAGGAGACATGGCAGCTCTGTCTGGGAGTCAGAGTTGGGCCAGGAAGCGTCCATGGTGAGCCTGGGTGGCCCCTTAGCAGTGCTGCTGTTCTATACAGAATATTCAGCTTTGTATAGGTATATACACTGACTGACCTTTGGGGCCTTTTCTGACTGTGGGACTGTGACTTCATAATCAAGTTTTAGGCAAGGTAATCTTCATTCATCTAGTCATTCAACAAGCTTGAATGCCAGCTACTCTTCCATGTCCTAGACACAAAAGACAAATTGGGTGACATGTCTGCTGTCAAAAGATTGTACTCTTTTTCAAAAATTAATTGTGGGAGAAAATGCATAACATAAAATTTATCATGTTAACAATTTTGAAATGTACAGTTCAGTCGTGTATATGTACATTGTTGTGCAACAGAGCTCTAGAATTTTTTCATGTTGTGAAATGAAACTCTTGTACCCATTAAACATCTCCCCATGTCCCACTCCCCCCAGCACCTGGCAACCACCCTTCTACTTTCTGTTTCTGTGGCTTTGATTACTTTAGATACCTTATATGAGCGGAATTATTTATTTAGTATCTGTGTGTGTGTGTGTGTGTGTGTGTGTGTGTGTGTGTGTGTGTGTGTGTGTGTGTGTGAGAGAGAGAGAGAGAGAGAGAGACTGGATAATTTCATTTAGCATAATGTCCTCAAGGTTCATCTATGTTGCAGCGTGTAACAGGATTGCCTCCTTTTGTAAGGCTGAATAATATTCCATCGTGTGTATGGACCACATTTTGTTTATCCATGTTTCCACTGATGGACACTTGGGTTGCTTCCACCTCTTGGCTATTGTGAATAGGGCTGTTGTGAACATGAGTGTGCAAATATCTCTTTGAGATCCTGCTTTAATTCTTTTGGATATATGCCCAGAAGTGGTATCGCTGGATCATATGCTAATTCTATTTTAAAAATTATAAGGATATTCCATACTGTTTTCTGTAGCAGTTGCACCATTTTACATTCCCACCAAGAGCTCACAAGGGTTCCGGTTTCTTCATATCCTCACCAACACTTGTTATTTTCTGTTTTGTTTTTTTGATACTGGCCATCCTAATGGGTGTGAGGATTATAACCTTGTAGGGAGCCAGTCTTGTCAACAAATGCAAGCAGTGGGGCAGATTTGGAAGAGGTAGAGGGCACAAGAGGACCCCGTGGGGCACACAGGGGCAGGGGTCAAATACAACTGCTGCTGCCGCTGCCAGGAAAGGCTTCAGCATGGAGCTGAGACCTGAAAGATGAATGCACTCAATCTTCTTGCGGCATGCCACTGACTTGCTGTGAGGCCTTGGTCAAGTCAGTTCATCCGTATGAGGCTTTGTTTCTCCATTTCTGACAAGATGGGCTGGGCCAGGCAGCAGAATGAGAAAGGCATGGAATCGTGTAACGGTCTAGGCAGTTTATTTACCTCCCTGTGCCTCAGGCATCATGACTTCTCAGTAAAGTTGGGGTGTTTCCAAAGTCAACCCCTCAGAACTGGTGCCTCCAAGTCCCTTGCATGGAGGCTTTCTCACGGCTGACGTGAAACAGCCACCCCCTTCCTGCCCCTGCATGTGCACCCTGCCACTTCGCTGGCTTTTGCTCCCAGCAGTTGTCACCTGTGTGCAATGGCTGGCAACTCATATTACATCACCTGCAGGTGTGGGAAGCCATGGAATCTATTGCTCTCAAGGCAGGCTGCCAACTGGGGGCAGGGGACACTTGTTCCACATGACAGAAGGTAACATCTGTGACTGGAGAGAATAGCAGGGCTTCTGCCTGAGCCACTGGAGGGCAGATGGGCTTGAAGGAAACAGGAAAAAGAGGAAACCCTGTGAGTGAAAAAAGCATCTTCTGAACGCAGTAAGTGCTGCTGGTGCGCTGTGCTTCCAGCCTGAACCTGGTTGGAAACACGCTTAGGTTCTCTGAATATTGATGGCACACCTTACTGTTTCATACTTCATCACATGGACTCTCACAGCAGCCTAGTGAGGTAGGTATTCATGGATGTTGGTGAAGATTCTATAGCTAGTAAGTGGTGGAGCCAGGATTTGAACCCAGACTGACTCATCCAAAGCTTCCTTTTCCCCCTTCACACTAAGTCCAATTGCCTGGGCGTGGTTTCCAAAAGCTCCAGAGCTGAGATGTCTATGGACGCCATCATTCTGTCTTGCCTTCTCTGTTCTCCACTGGGCCACATCTTATCTTGTCCCATGGAGGGGTTGCTGCTTAGTGTGTTTTTGCCCTCTGAGTGCAGAATGGTGATGGAGGAAAAACGATCTGAGTCAGAGGCCCAAGCAAGTGTTTTTTTGGCCAGGACCCCTGTTTTAAGGATGAAGCTGGAAGTTACAACAACACATTCACCGACATCCTATTGGCTAAAAGTTAGTATACTACATAGCCACATCCAACTGAGTCACTAGGCTGCAAGAGATGCTGGGAAATGTAATTTTGTAATTTTTGTGGTGTGCCCAGCTAAAAACTAGTGATTCTGTTACTATGAGCTAGAAGGAACCAAGGAAAACAGGGAACAACAATAAAAAATAGAGATGAACAATGACGAAATAAAAATATGTAATAGAAGCTTTAGTATTTCCTTCCTGCACTGCAATGGATGATGGTCTTGCCCAGGCCCCCAAGCGTGTCTGTACTTCCTTAGAGATAGTTGCCCTACAGGATTATTTGGTCTTTCCCAGACACATTTGATGGCCTCTGTGAAAATAATAGAATGCTTTGCTTAGGAGCATTAGCTTCAGGAACAGGTACATTATCTGTGGGGCCCAGTGCAAAACTAAATACAAGACCTCTTGTTCAACAATTATTAGGAATTTCAAGATGGCAACAGCAGAGCGATAAGGCAAACATGGGGCTTGTCTGAGCATGGTGCCCAGTGCAACTACATAGGTGGAGTGTCCATGCTGAAGCTGACCCTGCTCAGCTCTCACTGGGGGATGACAGGGAAGGCACTGAAGTTACCGCTGACTTCTTATGATCGCCACATAAGTTACGGCAGTCAACACTTATAAAAAAAATACAGTGTAAATTGACACCCAGACTAGAACTTCAACTGCTAAGCGTTACAGTTTGGTGAAGAGGTGGGGGTGAAACACAGGTAGATGCTTCAGGAATATTTCTCAGACATGGGATGCTCATCATACATTCCTGGAAGTTAGAGAGAATCTGTGTTGTGGCTTCATTAAGCGCTCTTTGCATGGAGAACCCTGGGAGGGTAGGTTAGGACTATGTTTCGTAACCTAGGTGGCTTGCTTTCCTCTGGATTCTGGGACAGGGGTTATGTCTATCTGCCCTGAAAACAGTTGACCCATTCAGTTTGCTAGGCCAAAGTGCCTGGTTCTGTGCATGGTGGCCAGAATGTACACTGGGGACACGTTGAGTGGGCTCAGCTCTGGGAGGTCATCATCACAGGGAGAGCTTGATTGGGCAGGACATAAGGTCAGGTTATAGTAGGGGAGGAAACTCTTATCAAGGTTAAGGCCAAGGCTGTAAAAAGGCAATGCAGTGGTGGACCAGCAACCCAGGTGATATGGAAGACTGCGAGGAGCAGAAGAGAGATGGTACAGAATGCAAGCTGTGAATAGCCACAACTTGGACCACAAGCCCGATTTACAATTCCTAAGTCCACACAGCCCAGAAAATGGAATGTTTTCTCTAATTTTGGCGCAGGCTCCTTTGTTGTAGAACCTGACATGAGGCCACTTATTGTCTTTATCCCAGTTAATGAGAATATTCACATATTTTGTAGAAATATGAATACATTTGATTATGGAATGCTGGCCCAGGCTCTAATGGGAGATTATTTCATACTCTCTCTCTTTCTAAAACAAGAAAGATTTTGAATTTCCTAACACATTGGGCTCCAAAGATTTGGGGCTTGTAATATATAACATTTGTTGAACATTTATAATGTGCCAGGTGCTATTCTAAGCACTTTATACACATGAAACTATTTACTACTTATGATACTCTAGGGAGTGTGTTCCAATATTGGCCCCATTTGAGTGGTAAGAAAACGGCATCCCAGAGAAGTTTTGCAATTTGCCGAGGGTCATAAAAAATCACCAAGTGGCAGAAGCCTAGTTTTATATCATGGAAGGGAGGCAGACAGCTCAAGAGGCAATGCAAGCAATCTCATTTAGGGGCAAAAAAGTTATTCAAAGCCATGGCTTTTCTGAAATGATTGATTAGTCAGTCATAGTGAATCTAATTGTTGAGTGAGGTAGGAGGCTTAATGAAAAAAAATTTTCCTTCTACTTTCTAGATCTCTAGGGAAACTAGCAATAGCAGAATCTGCACTAATCTTTAGGGAAAACCAAGTGACCTTTGAGTGGTAAGGATTCATTGACAGAAGTTGAAGTCACATTTCTTTACGTGTGTATCCAAAGGCAGCCCAATTTTGATTTATTCAATTGACTTTTTGGCTTTGATTGTAATAAATATACCACATCTTGAGAACCTTCACAGTGGTTTTTGTGGCAGCACGATTCGCCTTAGTAGAAATCTTACTTTAATGCGTTTCTCAAAAGTCATGCTTCTGGTTGATAGCTGGTGGGCTGGCTGATGTTATCTTACTTTATTGATGACCGCATTGTACAAGGCAGAATTCCAAACTCTGACAAAAGAAAAATAGATCACATTTATTGCTGCTTCTCTGTGATCTATGCTTGCCTTCGTTAGGGAGCTGAATTAGATTAGTTTGACAGGCTCTGTTCTTTATGGAGCTTTACTGACTGCTACCTTACACATCTCTGTATCACCATATTTCAAAGTTGTTACCTGATGACTTCTTTTCACTATTCTTTTTTTCTTTCTGGAAATGGATGCAATGTGTGTATCATGAATAATGGATGGTTTTATTTATGTAATTGTTACAAATGATGATAAAAGTTATATAGGAATATTAATTTCTCTGTTAATTCTTGAATATGAATCAAGGATTTTGTTGATTTATAAATTACCCATTAACGAAATTTGGAAAACAGTTTCCTCATCATATCTTTTCTACAAATTCTTAGTAAATGCTTACCTTTGCATACAAAAGTGTCACAGATGAATATCCAATGTGTCCAATTTTTTGGAGCAAAAAATGATACTTAGATGAACTAATATCAAAGAAGCCTGGTGGTGAGTTAGTTGTTGATGTTGTTTATTGGTGGTAGAATGAACCTTTGCTTGTCTTTTTGACAGCTTTCTACCTTTAAACTTCCTTTACCATTTGTAAGTTCTTCCCAAGGTAAAAGCCATAAACTTGCATTTCAGCTCCCCTGGCAGCTAGGATGTAGGCATGTGACCCAGGCTGCACCAATCAGATGGTTGCATTTGAGATTTTAAATTGAAAGCTAATGACACAAATAAACAGGTTCAGCACAGAAACCTTCTGGTGAGAGAAGGGCAAATAGGTCTTTTTTTTGAGAGAGGGAAATATGAGAGGCTCTGGCAGTACTCTCTCATTTTCAGCGTGGTGGATGAGCTGAAGTATCTGTATCCAGAGGTGGGGTTTAGTCTGGGGCCATCTGTGGTGTGAGATGGGCATTGCTCCTGGCTTTGTAGTCCTCAAGCCTGGTTCTTGGGCCTCCTTAAAAATCTGAATACAATCTCATGTTCTTTGATATATTCCTTTTCTGTTGAATCTAGCCAGGAAGGGTTTCTGTAGTTTGCAACTAAGAAATCCAATTGATACAACTGGAATAGGAGGACAATGACAAAGAAACAGGATTCTTTTATATGTATATCCTTTCAGCTGTTGAAAGATATCAGTAGGTCAGACTGTTTGCCAGGCTACTCCTAAAGCAGTCATCATTTCCTTAAGCTGATTCGCTATTGAGGACAGAAATCTAGAAAGAGTAATACACACCAGGAAGGGTGTCCCTAAGGAAAATGGTGGGTGACAATACAGGTGCAATGATTAGTGATGAGTTTGGGATTTACCAGTGGCCTTAGGAAAGGGGATTAAAAGATGAGTCCTGAGGAGGTCCTGGATAGAGGTCTTCTGGAAGATTCTACCTTCTTGGCTTGGGAGGTATTAAAAGCGGGTTGGAAAAAAGAATACAGTTTCAATAGAAGCTCATGATTTAATTCTCCCATCCACTCATTCAACACATTTACGAAGTGCCTACTTTGCGCCTGCACATGCAAAGTATGGAGGAGGCAGTGGTGAACTGTGCAGGGCTACACAGATCGTCATCTGGGGCTCTGGGGTTTCAAAGAGTTTCCACATACACGAGAGGGAAGGGTAATGAGTTTTGTAGCTGTTTGTACATTGGAGAGATTGGAGGGATGAAGTGATTTGTCCACTGAACACTGGAGAGATTATGTGATTTATCCAGTCACATATCCAGTAAGTAGTAGAATTGAGAATCGAATTCAGTTCTTCTGGTTCCAGGATCTTATATTCTTTCCGGGACACCAGTGTCTTGTACCTGCCAGAGCTCATATCAACCCTGAAGTTGGTGTCAAAATATTACTAGGTCTTCTCTTTTCTGGGAAGGAAACCAGAGTCAAGGAAAAATTAAATTGGTAAATATAGGGGCAGGTCTCCGCTTTCTAGGGCTTGTGGCTTTCTACTACCGTGCAATGCTACTTCCCCAGACTGTCTCTGTCATTTATATCCTGATTGAAAACATGACATTGGGAGCTGCCCTTGATGGATAATATGCAGGGAAGAGAAAACACACTAGTGGAGCATTAGACATCTTTGGATGGTCAGTACCATAGAATATAGTCAAGAGTGAGAACTGGAGAGAGGGAGGACAAGAAAGGGAACTCTACCTACTTAGTCATTTCCTCCGACCTCCAGGGCATTATAAGAGACATGGTCCCCACCCTTACAGATTCCACAGCCTAGAGGGCAAGATACGCAGGTACACAACTGAAGCATTCCTATCCCCAGGCCTGTGCCTCTCATATTACATTTATTTTACTAGATGGCATTGGTTTCTTTCTTTTTCTTTGAATTGAAATTTTTATTGAGACAATTGCAGATTATTGAGAAATGTACATAATGCACAATTGTAAGAAATAATAGAGAAAGGCCTCACATGTGCTGTACCAAGTTTCTTGCAAAACTCTATTGTACGATAACAACAAGGATCTAGGCATTGGTTCAATCTTCAATCTACTGGCCTACAGATTTCCCAAATTTGACTTGTACTCGTGTGTGTGTGTGTGTGTGTGTGTGTGTGTGTGTGTGTGTGTTTGTGTTCAGTTCTATCCAGCT
>NW_017731428.1:4521484-4529621 GCF_001890085.2 Hipposideros armiger | reverse complement strand
TGTGGGGTGGGGCGGGGGAACCAGCCCTTTCTACCTCACGTAACTGCTGTGACACACAGCTGCCTGTGGAAGTGCTTTGTAATCTATGAAGCGTTCTAGAAGTAGAGATGATTATTAGGAGTTGGCTGAAGCCTTTTGGAGTGACTTAGCGGCCAGAATGCCACTGTGTTCCTTGACCCCAGGGCACTGTCATTTCCGTCATTGCCCTGGAGGTCCCACAGGCCTCCCCCAGTACGGGGCCTCTAATAGGCGCTCAGTAAGTGTTTGTTGCATTATGGTAACAACTGTAGTGAATTCTCCAAGGAAACACTCCATGGCTGAGGCTGTACGTGGGGTCAAGACAGGGAGATGTAGTCCCCCTGGCAGAAGGCCACGTGGCAGGAGGCAAAGCAAGGGGAGATAGAGAGGATTTCTGTGGATATGATCTGCCCTTGTATCTGGAACCAACGCAGCGGCTTCATGGTAAAAGGTATTGTTCTTCCCAGAGTGGGGAGGGCTGGGGGAGAATTTCACAACCTTCTTGCTTTGCAATATTTCCTCCTTTGCATTTCTAAAATAATTCTCAAGCTAATCGGAATTGTAAAGACGATTCCCAAGCTTCATTCTGGATAATTGCACAGCATCACCCCCTGAGGTTTATTTTCCAGAGTTGTTTACCGTCACGTTATTGGTGACTTTGAGTTTTACCAAGTCACCCTCTCCCTCCTTTGGGGAAGCCCTAGTCAGGGCTACTGTGGTGACGGGGCAAGCACAGCAAGAGGGTAAGTGAAGCCGTAAAGGTGAGGTGTAACTGGGCATCTTGAAGGGTCGACAGTAGCTCATTTATTTGGCGGCTCTGTCTCTATTCCTTCTTCCTGCATTTCTTTGCACCAGCTCATCATTTTGCTCACAAGTGTTTGTGGAATGAACCAATGAATGAATTATATGTGTCTACTATGCGCTGGGTGCTGGGAGACGAGGGTGAATCAGCTAGACAGAGTTCCTACCCTAACAGAACTTTTTGTCCAAGGATGGAGGTGAACGCTAATGAAAAATGTCACATGAAATGAAGTAGCAAATTATGATAAGTGATGAAAAGGAAAAGTACTGGCAACCTGGACTCCTGCTGAGCCTGGGGATGGGAGTCCAGGAAGGCCTTTCTGAAAGTGGGATGTTAAATGACCCTTGAAGGATGGGGACAGGGTTACCTGGGCAAGGAGGCGTGCCATGTCCAGAGAAGAGCAAAGGCCCAGAGGGAGGGGCATATCCTGGTCAAGTGGCTGAGCGAAGGTGTGTGGTCAGAGCAGAGAGTGAGCAGCAGGAGATGAAAGCAGAGAAATAAGGCTGTGGGGTTGTCCGTTCAGTATTTCCATGTAACGAATAATCAACAAACGTTTATTATCGAATGTCTACTGTGTAACCAGATGAGTTCTGTTGCTGGATGTGTGCTGTTTCTGAATCGGACAGAGCAGCCTCATGGTAAGGGCACCATTCTGCAAACAAGGAGACATTAACTTAGATTGAATTAATTTAGATTAAACTTAAATTCTAAGAAGATGGATTTTTGGTCTAACTAGAGAACACTTTGGGTCCCCTGGGTCTCCTGGGGCTGACATCTTTGGAATAGCACAGAACACAAGTCCCACAGGGTCTTCTTTTATAAAGAACAGGTTAGACACAGGGAGGGATTTGGTTCTTTTGAAAGGGCACTGGGTTAGGGGACAGGTGACAAGGTTCCAGCTCTGAGAGTGCCATGACTCGCTGTGCAACCTCAGGTCACTTCCATATTTTAGTAGTCACTTTGCCCATCTGTATCATGTCAGGTTGGGACTCAGTGATCTCTGACGATCTTTGTTCTGATTGGGGTCAAATCTACCATGACCAAAAATGGGAGGAGGGATGCACTCAGAGGCCTGCTCTCCATCTGTGAACCCCTGAGCCAAGGCATGTTTCTCTGGGGACAATGGGGGCTCAGTTGGGGGTCTTGAAGGAGGCTACCTCATGGACTACTGTTTAACCTGCTCAGTCCTCACCTGCAAAGCCCTCTCCCCAGGCCTCTGCCCTACCCGGGAGGTCAGCCTTGCTCCTAGGTGTTTTGCACACCTCTGCCTGGCCCACAAGTGTTAGCGTCCCTGCCGTCCCCAGGAAGCACTCTCCTCTCAGTCCTCCTTTAGTGCCCAGCGTCTTGTCTGAAATACCAAGGTGCTTAGCAGAGCAAACCGAACATTCTTTTCTCTCCCGTGTTGCCATCAAGAAGTGCAAGCGGAAGTGACAAAGGGCCGTATGTCAGTTTCCTAGGGCTGCCATAACGAACTACCACAAACGTGGCGGAGTCAAACAGTAGAAACTCATCCTCTCACAGTTTTGGAGGCCGGAAGTCTGAGATCAAGGTGCTGACAGGACCACGCTCCCTTCGAAGGCTCCGGGGGAGAAGGCTTCCTGCCTCTTCCGGCTTCCGGTGGCCCCCGGCATTCCTGGGCTGTGGCCACATCACTCCAGATCACTCCAGTCTCTGCCTCTGTCTTCACATGGCCTCTCTGGGTGTCTTATCCTTTAATTTTTCTTATTAAGATGCTTGTCATTGGATTTATGGCCCACTTGGGTCATCCAGAATAATCTCATCTTGAGTTCTTTCACTTAATTACATCTGTAAAGAACCTTTTTCTTTCTTTCTTTCTTTCTTTTTTTTTTTTTGCAAATAAGGGCACATTCATTTTCCAGAACATGGATATCTCTTTTTTTGGGGGGGAGGGGACACCATTCAACCCCCTACAGGCAATGATTTCTGAAGCATGTAGCCCACCAGAATGCCTTCTTTTAATTTTATTCATCTCTCTTCTTTATAAACTTGACATTTTTGAAGTAGCATCAGAACACAAGTCCCAGTGAAATGTCAGAGTGGAGACAGCAGCTGGATGCCCTGAGAGTACAGGCTCTGAGGTCACATGGCCCCGATTCAAACCCCAGCACATACCAGCCCCTCTGTGACTCACTTTTGCCTTCTGTACATTGGGCACAATAACAGTACCTATTTCTCAGGGCTGTTGTTGGGCTTAAATAGGATACTTGTGAGAGCATGTAGAACTGGCTCCAAGTAAAGTACTCAATAAATTTTTATTGTTATTAGTGAACAATGAAAACGCATTGCAAATGGGTGTGTGTGTGTGTGTGTGTGTGTGTGTGTGTGTGTGTGTGTGTGTGTGTGTAAATGAGTGGATGGCTGGATGGTAGCTTGGAAGTTCCCAGGGCTTTGGCACTGTCTGGAGCTGGGGTTCTTTTGAGTCTTCTCCTACCTGTGGCCACCTGACGTGGAATAAAACACACTGGTGGCCCCTCCTTTCGGGACCTACTCTGAACTGCTGTGTTTGCTGATTAGAGCCTTGGGCTCTGGCAGCTTAGCCAAGCAGAGGGCGCAGAATTTCAGAGATAGGGAGCTGCCAGGAGCACACATGCAGAAACGGCATTTCCTGGGAGGCCCTGCTGCTTGGGAGAGGGCAGCCTGATACCCACTCCTTGGGGCCACTGCATTCTAGGCAGGAGCCTTTCTCCTCCCAGGACTAGTGCTGGACGCTGCACCTTCTGCCCTGCTGACCTGACTCTGGTCCAAGAAGTTAGTGAGTGCCTGTGCTTCTGGGCACGACCAGGAGCCCTTGCTGGTTAAGGTGAGGCCGTTGCTCTGTTTCTTAGTACTGAGCTCCACCTGTGCCCTCTGTTGCAGTCTGAGCCCTCAAAAACCCTTGTAGATGCTCTCCTCTGCTTGTTCTTAGAGACCTGGGCTGTCATGGGAGAGGTCCCAAACACAGCACAAAGATACTGGATTTCAGCAACAGACTGCTGTGTGGCTGTAGGCAAGTTTCTGAACCTCTCTGAGCTGCGGTGTTCAGCATCTGGGAAGTGAGGATTGCACAGTGCTTGACTCTTATTAGGTGCTTGAGAAAGTGTGACTGATTGATATCTGCGAAGTAGCATAGAGTGGAGGTCTGACAGGCGAGAATTTGATTGCAGCTTATGGCTGTGGAACCTCAGGCAGGTTACTTAACCTTTTAGACTTCAATTTCCACATCTGTAAAAGAGACTGTATGTTTCAATGGTTGTTGGGATGATTAAATAAAACAATGTATGTAGAACCTTTAGACCAATGCCTGGCTCATCCTAGATGCATAATGAACAATAGCTATTATGACTGTCCCGGAGCACTTTGAGTAATGATACTAAATAATAAAATGAATGACTACATTGAATAAGTTATACATTGTACAATGGATAACTGTATACTGGCTCAATCCCATGTGGTCTAGAAGGAAAAGCATTCAGCTGGTGTGCTAAGGAGACCTGGCTCTGGCCCCAGCTTGGCCAACTTGTGGCTGAGTGACTTTGAGCAAATTGCCTTAACCTCTCTGAGCCTCAATTTTCTTATCTTAGATAAGAATAATAAAAGCTATTTTCTTTCACCTGCCAGGAGCTCTTCTAAGTGCTTTAATATATAAACTCACTCGATCCTTGATACTCTAGGAGGCAGCTATGTATTATCTGATGTCCAAACTACAGATGAAGAAATGGAGGCTTAGAGAGGCTACACAGTTTGCTGCAGTTCACACAGATTACAAGCAGTAGAGGCTAAAGTTAGGGATCCGAACCGGGGCCCTCTGGCGTCCCAAGCCAGTTCTTAACCAATGCGCCACTCTGCTGACCCTGGATTTGCTCCTCTTGTAGGCTGGGGATCAGTGAGAGCTTCCTCATGGTTTGTGTGGAATCACCTTTACTGATAGTCTCCTGAGTTTGTAACCCAGGACTAGGCATGACTTTACATTCCTTCTCTTTGGTGTTTCCAAGTTGAGACTGAGAGGGACAAGACTGGGACTCCTCTGCATGTTTGGGACTCCACATGTTTGAACCCTGAGCTGAGGCTAACCTCCAAAGAGAAGTCAACAGGACAGAGAGCGCTTCCCGTCTGAGAGTCTCCAGCTCCAGCTTTTGCAAAAGTAATTTCAAAGGAAGCTGAGTAGAGCCCTCGAGAACATCTCCCTCTAGTGAGGGATAGAGTTTGATGGGATTCCGTTGTTTCTGAGACCCTGGAAGTCTCACACAGAAGGTTCCCTTGTGACAAGCTGTTCTTTCAAGCCTCTCCAAAATGCCCGCAGAATTGTTTCATTGCAAAAGCGTTGACAGATGAGGCTTCAGACTCATTTCCTTCTATGCAGGACATCAGTGAAAATGGAAGCAATGAATTTCTGCTGGGAATTTTCTTTCTTTTTTTTTGATGTCGTGTCTGGGGTATGGATGACTGGAATCTATTTGTTATTGAATTGAGTTGCCTCATTATATTTCTAGCTTTGCTGATTAGAGAGCTTCGTTTGACTGCACTAATTAAAGTTTGTGCTCTTGGAACTAATCAGCTCGAGTGAAGTAGATTTTCCCTCCTCTTGGTTGCAGAAGCCATTAAGGAACTCAGCCATGGAAGGGTGATAAAATCCTCTGCAGGTCATATTTGAAATATCATAGTCTTTGATTTGAAGCATTGAATACTTCTGCTTTTAACAGATATGAATTTCATTTTTCCTTTGAAAGAATGCAGAGAAAAGTAGTTAGGCTGTCCTATTTAACCCCTTGGAGCATTTTATGTCATGCTCAGGAGATCTGAAGGAAAGCTCTGTTGAAGGAGAAAATTTGTTTGGGGGTGAATGAGATTCAGGGTGTACCTGTTATCAGGGAGAGCCTGGCCTGGGTTTGGACAGGAAGTGTTGTGGGAGTCCATGTTTGCTGAGGTCTTAGCATTCCTGGAGGGTAAACGCAGGATAAATGGACACCCAGATGTCACAGCAATTTCGATAAACAGATATACAACCTTGATCTGGTTCCTGCTCTTTCTTCTGG
Organism: Hipposideros armiger; assembly: GCF_001890085.2. Classification (NCBI taxonomy): domain Eukaryota; kingdom Metazoa; phylum Chordata; class Mammalia; order Chiroptera; family Hipposideridae; genus Hipposideros; species Hipposideros armiger. The sequence continues at coordinate 4,523,768 of NW_017731428.1, read as the reverse complement.
GTCTCAGTTTCCTTATCTTTTGAATGACTAGGTTGATCTTAATTAGTGGTTTTCAAACTTAAAAAATTCATTCATTAATTACATGAACTCCTCAATATATAAAACAGATAAAAATGGATCCCCTCAGGTTGAAGAGGTGGGGGGAGAGATGGAGGAGGTAGATTGGGCCACCTTGTCACTTACTTGGTCTTCCCTCACTCCCTCCCACCCCTGAACCCTTGGGCAGACACCTGGGCTTGAGATCATTGACAATCCCTCCTGTCAAGTTTCTAGAATTTTTTTCTAACCCCTACTTTCGCTTAAAGTGTTTTTTTTCTCTAGTCATTCTGCCCAAAGATAGATATGGAAATGATTTCACATTATTATTTCATCTCTTCTTAACCAAAATTACATAGTTTTATTATGATTCATTTGGAACTGTTTTGTCTTGGAGGAACTACTATAAATTCTCATTTCCCCTTGTTGCATGTTTTGGGAGTGTTTGTGGTCATCAGTCTATTGAATGGTAAGATAGTATTGAGTGGTAAAGTAGTATATTCTTATTGAAAAGGAGTCTTTCTTTGATAAAGTATGGTCCCAGGGCTTCCTTAGGTTATAACACCCTGATTTGTACTTAGATGCTCAGCCATTTCAGTACCAAGACCATCAAGTAGAGAGGGGCTTCCAGCCTCATCCACAACCTGGACTGGCACTAGCCTTTCCCAAGACCACCTAATCTTGGTATTGGGCACTGGTCACCAATCCAGACCCGTTTATCCTCATGGTGAATCTCCCTCCCTGCCCCCCCCACCCCCATCCTGGGGTTCTTTGTGGGGTTTTTTCCCTGCTATTGAACCTCAGTCAGTGACAAACGTAATCCATCAGAATATTTCAAATAACATTGGACTTCAAAAGGGTGTCCATCCCTTTCCTCCAGGTAACTCCCAGGCCCCTATGCAGGGTTGCCTATTCCTCCCAAGCAGCCTCTAAAATCTAAGTACCCGAGGGCAAGTGGAGGCAGAATCTTTGTCAAGGCTCAGAGCAGGGCCTCTTCCCCCGAGAACTTCTGACCTCATAGCTGCAGAATAAGAGGTATGGGTTAAGCCATGCATCCTAGAAGAGGCTCTGCTGCAGGGCGCCTCGCTGGGCCCGTTTAGTCAGACAAGCAACTGGCACCTTGTAACTGGCAGCTTAAGGACGTTTCACCTGGCTAAAAACCCAGCCCCAACTACAAGGGAGTGGTCCAAGGTGTGACTGTCCGGTGGGAATGGTGGGTCTGTGGAGAGAACAAGATCAGACCCCTAGGCAGGGAGAAGAGGAAGTACCCCTGCAGAACCCTTCAATGGCTTCTATTGCTGTTAGGACAAAATCGAAGTCACTTCCCCATGGCTCGAGTTCCTGCGTGGTCTGCCTCCTGCCCGCCTCTCTTTCTTATTGCTCTCCTCTCTTTCCAGCCATTCTTTGCTCCAGGCAGGCAGAGAGGGGTATTTTTAAAAAATATTTCATTCACTTTTGCCTGCAGGCTTTCACACTTGCTGCTCCTTCTTTCTAGAGCTCTGACAGAATAGAGAAGGGTATTTTTAAGTGACGTCTCTGGGGTTGGGCGGTAGAAGGGTGTTCTCCAGGGCCTGTGGAGAGAACAGAATGGGTGGAGTTCCATGTGGACCTCCTGTCTGAGTGTGGTGCCACAAGGTAGACACCTTCCAGAGCAGAGCCAAGTGCTGGGTAGAATGCTGCCAACCCTGAGTTTTACCAAGCCTGTCACCCACTGCAGCTCCGAGGTCCTGTCCCTCTACTTGCCACTGTTAGCATTTTGCTGGAAGAACTTCTACCCTCTTACAGCTTCAGGTAGCTGCTGACGCATTAGAGTTTTCTCTTGGTTGAGTGTCAAACACCCAACCAAAGTTACACTTGAACCTCTATAAACTTTGAAAAACATTGTGACTTGAAATAGCTGGGTAGTTAGGAAGCTGGTGAATTCCTCATCCCCAGAGATATTCAAGTGATATAGGAGGTTGAAGTTAACGGGGATGGGTATAAAGGACTTCATATTTCAGATGGAAAGATGGATGATTTTTAAGAAACCTTACAGCTCCGAGATGTTATGAATTTCCAGAAGATTAATGCATTGCCTTTTTTATCTTGCTGTCCTGTTTTGGAAACTTAGGGAAACCTGACAGATATGAGGAAAAAAACCCACCCCTTAGAATAAGGTACTAGGGCATCTATTGTAGCCAGAGGACTTATTTTCTTGGACCTGATTTTACATCTCTTGATAGGAGTTTTGTTGGGATTTTTTTTTTTT
>NW_017731428.1:4514752-4517534 GCF_001890085.2 Hipposideros armiger | reverse complement strand
ACCCTCTAGGTGTGACATAAAACAGGGGCAGTTTGGATACAGAGCTGGAATGGGTGGCAATCATGCCCTGGGTTCTCTGTTTGCTCAGTGGTTCTTCCTTGATCACTGCTCACCTCATAAAAGTTTTAAAAGAGAAAAGGACATTAAAAGTTGCTGGGGTCCTCTTTCTCTCGGTGTCCCCAACAGTGTTCTTTTAGCTATTACTTGATGTTTTGTGATAAAGGTATGGTCCAATTCATTTGGGAAAAATCTGAATACTATATTACCCTCTTAGAGAGTCACAGTGAACATCAGCATATTAAAGGCTTTGAGAATTCTATAGCAAAGGCAGTTACTTACTTGAATACAGGTAATTACCTAATTTAATTGAATACAGGAGCTGGTCAATGTCCATGACACCAAAACATGAGGTTTAGAAGGAATTTTATAGACCTCTTTACCCATTATAGAGTTTAATGATTCTCACTTGCAACAAAACCTGTTATCGGTCAGTGTATTGGTGTCCTTGAGGCTATAACCATAGCCTTCTCTTTCTCCCTTATTTTCAAAACACATTGAGAAATAAACCTAGGCATCAAATAGAGATCAAAACATCACCTTTATTGCTGGCAAAGCTAGATTGGAGTCCAGATTGGTTTTTAAATACTTCACTGTGAAGCAGATGAACTCACCCACCCAGCTGCAGGGTGGGGAAGCCCTGCCTGGGTAACTTTCTTCCACTTAGCAGTCATAGCAGAAAGCAGAATACGAATGTTCTGTGAAAAGGCAGGCACAAACAAGGGAAGATTTCAAGGTAACAGGAACCTTAGACTTTAATCCTGCTTAAGAGGAATGTCAACCGATGGAAGCCATACTCTTATCGTTGTGCCAAAAGATAATCCATGAATATATGGGAAGAGGAAGGTTTAGCGGGAGAAGGGTAAAGAAAAGCAGAATACCTAAAAGAGTGGGAGTTTGAAGACTTGCTTATCTGGGACATAGGGAGAGAGAGCTGCTTGTTTCAATGCAGGGAAGCTGCCTACAGTCTATTTTTGGCTTAGAGGTTGATTTTTTCTTTTGTCTGTAGAACAGAGATCAGGGCTCTGATCAGCTTGGGTATAAAGAGGATGGAATAGGGAAAATGAACATTTTCTTAGGGGCCCAGGCAAGAGAAAACTTGGGTTTGAGGAGGAGCCAGCAGCTCTAATGGTCCTGAGTCATTGGCGCCACCTGCCAATATTTGTTTCTCTATTTTCCTTGCACTCTCACCAACCCAGTCATGTGCTGATCTTAGTTATAGAGGAGGAGGAACAGGAGAGAACAGAGGCCAGCGGCCAGAGGTTGAAAAAGGTTTTCTCAACCGTTGGAAGATGGCATCAGTGGTGGGCACTGTCAGTGTGCTGCAGGGTAGACAAGATGCATGGGAGAAAAACATCTCCATTTCCCCAGGGCATTCCTAGAGCAGCACCCTCCTAGAACCTTGCCCTTGAGAATTTGGCAAGGATCTCGGAAGGGCTGTGAGAGGCTGGCTTAACCTGTGCTGGCTCTACACCATGTGGCTCTCAATTGTCCCTGAGACGTGCTTGACTCAGAGAAACCACAGGAGCAGGAATTCCTTAGCACCCGTGGAGGTGCGTTTCCTACGCTCAGCTGACTCTCTCCCGTAGAATATCAAGGTTCTCAATGACAGCCTGTTGAGTTGGTGACATTTGAATCTCATTATGATGGCCAGTGGGGCTGGAATGTACAAAGTGAGGACCTAGTAGAGAAGCATCCACTTACCTCGATGAGGTGGGAGATTCCGAATCGCAGTGGGCAAGAGTGAATTGGTTCTCATGAGGTTGGGAGTCAGTGCCCCATCTACTCAGGCCATTGCCTGGGACACTTTGGACTGAATTCAGCCAAGATTGGGCTGATCTTATGCATAAGTAGAACAGTTAACTAATTCTGTGAGCTCTTTGCCAGGATGGGGACTGAATGGGAGAGGAATTGGGATTGGTATATCAAGTTCATTCAGCCTACTGAAATATACCCACCAAGTATTCTGAATTTCCTGTTTCATTGTTCCTTTTGGTTAAAAAAAATTATCTTTAGAACTTCCTTGAAAATAATAAAACCTTCTCTTTGAGAAGACAGCTCACTGGCACTGATTACTTAACCACAAGGGTTTGCAACCCTGCTGTATGTTAGAATCACTTCAGGAACTTTAAAAACTACTGGTCCTTGGTCCCACGGCTGACCAATGAAGTCAAACTCTTGAGATGGGATCTGACCATAGTGTGGGGGACCATTTTAGAAAGCTCCCCCATATGAGTCTACTGTGCAGCCAAAGTTGAGCATCATTGCCTTAAAGAAATAAGATATTGAACAGGTAACTTGTGATAGGACGATCATGGGGAAAAGGGAAAAAGTTTCAGAGCCTTGACAAGGCAGGATGTCACATAGATTTATATTTGAACAATCTTCTGTTGAAACCCAAGTTATAGCTGTTTCTATGTTTGGTGGTGTGCCTTTAATGAATATATCCCAGTCTTATAAAGAAGATAAGCACACAGATGGGATATTCCCAAAAAGGTATTTCCCAGGAGGCAACTGGGAGTTTATCCAAGGCTCTTTAGGTAACCTGGTAAAGCTTGGCTTTGTTTAGTTTTTAAAATAGACCTAATTACATGGAAATTTATTTTTTGGATAAAGAGATTTTATTAAATATATAAACAATTTGCCTTTTTAGTTTATAGGAGTTTTCACATAAAGAAATTCACATATCAGCCAAATTTTGAAAATGTACTAGGTGATAAATAAG
>NW_017731428.1:4508783-4513757 GCF_001890085.2 Hipposideros armiger | reverse complement strand
GCACCAACAAGTTGATTTAAGCTGTCCCTGAGCTGACTGCCATGTCACCAATTTACTCTCTACTGCCCAATCAACCAGTGGCACGATCGTTCTGCCTGGCGAGTTGTGTCTCCTCTCTACTGCGGCTGCCACGGGGCCCAGGAAGAGAAATCAATTTTCATCAGGAAGGCTTTTCATGCTGGGAGTCAGGCTGGGAGTGCCCTGGATGACTGACTCAGGGTTTCGGGCAAACAACCTTGTGTGTTTGTGAAACAAATATCAACCCACCCAAGAGAGCTGAACTGGTTGTAAATCCTTTGGGCAATCCCTTTGCATGGGGTCTGAGCTGTGCCTACCACAGGCCTTCTCAGCACTGGTTCTTCTCCAAAGCAATGAAAAATCTCTGAAAGTGACCCCAGGCATTAGAATCTTTTAGGCTTATTAGTTGCCTCTAAGGGGTGGCAGGCCAAGAGCTCTTGGTTTCAGAGGGCCAGGGGTGTCTGTCTGTAAGAGGTGGGACATATGTCCCTCCTCTCCTGCCAGGGCAGCCACTTCGTGCATGCCCCAGTGCCCCAGGGCCCGAGCCCCCAGCTGCCCAGTGGGAGATTCAGAATGCTGAGGCCACTGGTAATGAGGCTGTGCCTAAAGGAACCTCATGGCTCCCTCTGGTAGATACGATCATTTATTAGCAGCGACTTCCTATTTGCAGAGGGAAGTAACTCAGCCTTTTCAAGTAGTCTGCAGAGCCCACTGGCCAGGTTCCTGGGAACATCAGATTCTGCCTCTGAAATGAGCACAGCAGTGAGCCCATGGCGTCACCATGGCCATGCAGAGTTTGGATGGCGCTGGCCTCGAGGCCCTCTGCTTGGTAACTCCCCTTTGAAAGCAGGGGAGCAAGAGCTGATATCGGAAGTTTCCTTTAAGAAATTTCAGACAAAGGCGATCTCCCTTGTGCATGTTCTCCCGAGATTCCTGGGAGACTTGAAATGATGTTCTTATCACAGGATGATGGCAAATCAAAGAGGAAGCTAGGCTACCTCCGAAAAGGGTACTTCTTTCTTTTAGCACTTTTTATATACTAGGCACTATCCTGAGCACTTTGCTTACTTTGCCTCATTTTATTCTGATGGCAATCCTGTAAAGCAGGTACTTTGTTATACCTCCATTGTATTCTTGGGGAAACTGAGGCTCGGAGAGGTCCTTGACTAATCCATCCATGTCTGGGTGGTTCAAGAACCTATTTTTTTCATTCTACTGTATCTCAGGGTCTCAAAGGGCCCCTCAGGTTCCCCCCGCTTTCTGATGTTTGTCCTCTCTACAGCATCCTTTATCAGTGGTCCTCAGGCCTTTGCTTGTATATCTCTAGGAACAGGGAACTCACCCCTGCCCGGTGCAGTCCATTCCACAGTTCAGTCAGCATTAATGTGGAGGAGTGCTTAATTGCTCATCTGGCTCAAGGCAGGGCATAAACAGAATAAACGAACGAATGAATGAATGAATGAATGAATGAGTGGAAATGTGTCTCTTAGTAGCTTCTGCTCACTGGTCCTGATCCAATCCCTTAAAATAATAATAAGAAGAACTAACGTTTCTTGAGCAACCAGTATGTTCCAGGTACCACGTTCAGTGCTTTACCTTTGTTATCTCATGTGACCCATGAAGACCCTGAACTAAAGAAAAGTTAAGCGACCTCTTCAAGGCTGCTGGTTTAGAATCCAGGCAGTGTGACTGTGGAGTCCCCACTCTTAGCCACAGCACTCCACCCCTGCATAAGCCATAACTGTGTAAGCAAAATGGAACGCTTTAAAGGCCCCACCGCCTTGCTTGCATTGCTCTGGGGCTGCAAACACTCATGGAGAGAGTTTGAGTCTGTGTTGCTCCCTCCTTCCCTCCTCTTACAGTCCTTTCTCATTCCTCCTCCCCCATTCCTCCACCAGCTGCCCCACCAGCCTTCCTGACTGAAGGCCAGGACCTCCCTCTGCACTGAGATCTTCCTCACAGAGCCAGCTGCTCTGCAGTCCTTTAACTCCAGGAGGAGATTCTTTAGGGAGGGCGGTAACATGTCCTGGACGCTCCTGTTGTCTGTTCGAGACAGCAGACTAGGACCTTTTCCTGGGATGAGAAAGAGGCCTCCAAATGGCTTCTCGCTCACGGCTAATGATAACAACAATAGCAGTAGCTGACATTCGGGTCACATACCACGTGCCAGCTTAGCTGTGCCCTTGTGGTGTGACCTCAGTAAGTTCCAGGGCCTCTTGACCTTAGAAATGGTCATACAGCCTGTCTCTGGAGAGGGTGTTCACTCTGCTCAGGGCAAGCGGCAGGCTCAAGGCCACCCTGTGGTCAGAGCCTGGGCTTTGTAATCACGCAGACCTGGGTTCCAGAGGTAGCTGGGACACTTAGGAGCTGTGTGACCTTAGAAACATTACCTACCCTCTCTGGGCCTTGGCCTCTCATCTGTAAGATGGGTAGGAGAAGCTTGCTGTATTGACATCATGATTAAATGATGTCATTTGATTTGCATGCCTGGCACAGGTGAGTGAGGGGAATTGGAGAAATGCCAGCTAGTGCTGTTAGTATTAGGATTATGCCCCATTTAAGTGCAATTTTAGGTGGACCTCACGATTTCTTTTTCCATACGATTTCTGGTCAGGTGGGGTTTTCATGCTTTCTGCATAAGGAGAGCTGTTTGGATCCCTCGTTGGGTCATCCTGACACTTGTCTTTTGATCCCCATCCTGAGTGGATGAGGAGGCCGGTTGGTTTCCAGAACTCAGAGTGTGTGTGTGTTTTCTCCTAACAAGCCTAAAGGACTCAAAGTTANCCTTGACTCTTCTAGGCCCACGTCAGCCATTCTTTCCTCCATTCTCCTCCAAGGGCACGTGGTACTGACCCATGATAGCATTGCTCATGTGTGCTTATCACAGTGCAACCACATTGTACGTGCCTCTAAGACTAAGGATCCTGTTGGATTTAGTTCTGTATACCAGGCCTAGCACAGCGCTGGGGACAAAAGTAGGCTCCATATACTTTTTGTGCATCTCCACCTAAGGGATAGGTGGTAGAGAAATAACCAACCAATAAAAGCTATTTAGACTTGATAAAAAGAAAGAAAAAAGAGGATGCAGTAGGAAAGGGAGTGATTTTAAGAAATGGATGGACACCAGGGCTGGGTGACAACCAGAGCTGAAGCACCATTTAACAGAATCCAAACGGTTTAGCAGGCCTCAGAGACTAATTTCCTCTCTCCCCACAGCTAAACACAGCGCTACACATGAGACTTTTTTCTCTCTCCCATTATGTGCTCTAAGTCGTGAAAGTGTCTAAACTCTTCTGTGTGCGCTAATACTTTTTTTTTTTTTTTTTTATTTTTTAAATTGGGATTTGGGGGAGGAGAACAGTGTTGGGGAATTGGGGAAGGGGACCAGCCAAGTTGTTCTTCAATCTCAGTTGTGGAGGGAGCCAGTCGCCATCTGACTGCCCATCGGTAGCTTGTGGCCTCTAAGCTCAAGGTGCTGTGTTACAATCTTAGTTGCGGGTGGGCATAGCCACCATCCCATGCGGAAGTCAAGCCAGCAGCCTTGTTGTTAAGAGCAGGTGCTCTATCCACTGAGCCATCTGGGTAGCAGCTCAGCTCAAGGTGCTGAATTCAGTCTTAGTTGCGGGTGGTTTTGCTACCATCCCATGCAGGAGTCGAACTGGCAACCTTGTTGTTAAGAGCGCATGTTCTATCCACTGAGCCATCTGGGTGGCAGCTCAGCTCAAGGTGCCCAGTCCAGTCTTAGTTGTGGGCGTGCGTAACCCATCATTGAACAGGCAGTCTTGTTGTTAGGAGCACGTGCTCTCACCAGCTGAGCCATCCTGCCACCTGTTGGCAGTTCAGTGGTAGCTCCGCTCGGGAGCAGCGTCACTGGCCCATGTGGGAATTGAACCGGCAGCCCTGTTGCTCAGGGCTCACATTCTTAAGCCAGCTCTTAACCAACTAAGCCACTTGGCTGGCCCCTACTATGATGCATTTTTGAAGAGACCCAAAGAACTTCCAGTGAGTTCTTGTGGAGCTTTCTATCAGTATGCTCTATCTGTCCATCTATCTACTCATGTGTCCAATAGTCATTGAGTCCTGCTACGTACCAGGTATTATGCTAGATACTGAAGGTATAGATGTAAATAGGCATAGTTAGTGCCATCAAAAGCTTAGTAGCTAATAAAGGAGAATGCTCTTTTTAATTTAACTGTTATGATCCATGTGATAAATGCTATAATAGAGATAAGAGCAAAGTGCTGGTGGAATCCAGAAGGAGTGACTGTTCCTCCTTTCAAAACTGGAGAAACCATCACATAAAAGGAGGTAGTTGAACTGGGCCCAGAAGATAGATTTGGGGGTTGACAGGTGTCGATGGGAGAAGTCAACTTCAGTGGAGAGCTGGGAGTGAGAAAGGGTTCATGGGCAAGAGTGTGATGAATTCAGGAGGAGTTGTCCATTGGGCGGGAGTGCAGAGTTTGGGAGGGTCAAGTGCTTGACTGGTGAGCTGAGGCTGTGATTGTGGAGAACCCTAAGGGACTTGCATGGAATATTGATCCTGTTTTTTCATTTAATTAACCTGTGCAAGATATAGCACTTTAGTGGTTTCAAACAGAATGTTGTATCTTTTATCTCATTTGGTCTTCACAACAGCCCTCTGACAGAGGCATAACTTATCCTTCATTTTACAGATGAAGAAACTAAGGCACAGAAAGGTTAAGGATTTGCTCAAGGTTATATAGTTAGCAGGTGGCGGAGCTGATACTCAAAGCCAGGACTTTGGATCCCAAAACCTATGCTTTTAAAAAATTAAACATTTTGTTGAATCATGGCATGTACACAGAAAACATACAAACAAATCATAAATATATGACTTGAAAAATTTTCACAAAGTGGATATAACAAATAATAATCTCTAAATCAAGTTGGGGAAGTTTGACATCTTCCCAATATTGCATTTTCCCATTCATGAGC
>NW_017731428.1:4504107-4505748 GCF_001890085.2 Hipposideros armiger | reverse complement strand
CACGGCTGACCAATGAAGTCAAACTCTTGAGATGGGATCTGACCATAGTGTGGGGGACCATTTTAGAAAGCTCCCCCATATGAGTCTACTGTGCAGCCAAAGTTGAGCATCATTGCCTTAAAGAAATAAGATATTGAACAGGTAACTTGTGATAGGACGATCATGGGGAAAAGGGAAAAAGTTTCAGAGCCTTGACAAGGCAGGATGTCACATAGATTTATATTTGAACAATCTTCTGTTGAAACCCAAGTTATAGCTGTTTCTATGTTTGGTGGTGTGCCTTTAATGAATATATCCCAGTCTTATAAAGAAGATAAGCACACAGATGGGATATTCCCAAAAAGGTATTTCCCAGGAGGCAACTGGGAGTTTATCCAAGGCTCTTTAGGTAACCTGGTAAAGCTTGGCTTTGTTTAGTTTTTAAAATAGACCTAATTACATGGAAATTTATTTTTTGGATAAAGAGATTTTATTAAATATATAAACAATTTGCCTTTTTAGTTTATAGGAGTTTTCACATAAAGAAATTCACATATCAGCCAAATTTTGAAAATGTACTAGGTGATAAATAAGACTCTGGTTTTGGAGGGTAAGGTGTACAGGCAACTTACACCCTGTGTCTTCTTTGGTGGGGAGGAGAGCGGGGCGGGCGAGGACTGGTCACACCCAGCAAGGCAACTAACTTAGTGTTTGGCCACCTGGCCTGAGTGGCTTCTAATCCACACTGAAGGTAGAAAAGGTGATTCTAGCAGGGGAATCTGGTGACACAAGGGGAAGATCACATGGAGACCCTGGTTGTGAGCCATTTCCCCGTCCTGGCTCCACTGAGCCATGGGCATGACATTATATTAGCTATTTGTAGGGCTCTTAACAGATCATCATGAGGGTTCAGTGAGGCCATATATATAACATCCTGGGGCAAAAGCAGTTAACTTTATTGCCACTTTTCACAGAAGAGGAGCCCAGAGCTCAGGGAAGTCCCATGGCCTAGCCCCAATGGCACAGTTTGAAAGTATATAGGTGAGACCCAAACTCCATAGACAGGCTAGCTGCGTCCCTGGCAGCGTGGGCCCTGGGGTTCCACATGGACTGAGGCCACCTCAGACAGATGTGCTGCTCTAAGTCTCACACGTGCTCTGTTTAATACTCTTGTCGTTTGGATACAGATTTCGGAGTCATGGTAGCTTTCACCCTGAGGAGACCAGGTTGGTATGGGGATTTCTATGTGTCTCAGTTTATCTTGGGGTGGCTCTGGGAGGATAATCAATAGATTCTAAATCTGACAACTCCATCCATTTTGTGAAGTGGGACGGTTCCTATGCTGGAATCCCGGGCAAATGGAGAGGGGGGGGTGTGATGGCAACTGCCCTAGAGACTTACCAGGTAAGTCTTCCTGATTTACTGGCTGACCCCAATATATTGGCCCGACAACCTCTCATTTGTAAAAATGGATAATGATAACATGTGCCTGGTGGCACCTTGTGGGAATCCTAGGAGATAATGTGTGTAAAATGGTGTTCCTGCCACATAGTGAATGTCAATATGTGAGTAAAAATTTTAAGCTCACTCAGGGAAACATTTTAGGACATTCCCTTATTATCAACGTGGCAATAATTTGCAGCCTGGTTTGCAATGTACAAG
>NW_017731428.1:4495963-4502312 GCF_001890085.2 Hipposideros armiger | reverse complement strand
AAGAAGAACTAACGTTTCTTGAGCAACCAGTATGTTCCAGGTACCACGTTCAGTGCTTTACCTTTGTTATCTCATGTGACCCATGAAGACCCTGAACTAAAGAAAAGTTAAGCGACCTCTTCAAGGCTGCTGGTTTAGAATCCAGGCAGTGTGACTGTGGAGTCCCCACTCTTAGCCACAGCACTCCACCCCTGCATAAGCCATAACTGTGTAAGCAAAATGGAACGCTTTAAAGGCCCCACCGCCTTGCTTGCATTGCTCTGGGGCTGCAAACACTCATGGAGAGAGTTTGAGTCTGTGTTGCTCCCTCCTTCCCTCCTCTTACAGTCCTTTCTCATTCCTCCTCCCCCATTCCTCCACCAGCTGCCCCACCAGCCTTCCTGACTGAAGGCCAGGACCTCCCTCTGCACTGAGATCTTCCTCACAGAGCCAGCTGCTCTGCAGTCCTTTAACTCCAGGAGGAGATTCTTTAGGGAGGGCGGTAACATGTCCTGGACGCTCCTGTTGTCTGTTCGAGACAGCAGACTAGGACCTTTTCCTGGGATGAGAAAGAGGCCTCCAAATGGCTTCTCGCTCACGGCTAATGATAACAACAATAGCAGTAGCTGACATTCGGGTCACATACCACGTGCCAGCTTAGCTGTGCCCTTGTGGTGTGACCTCAGTAAGTTCCAGGGCCTCTTGACCTTAGAAATGGTCATACAGCCTGTCTCTGGAGAGGGTGTTCACTCTGCTCAGGGCAAGCGGCAGGCTCAAGGCCACCCTGTGGTCAGAGCCTGGGCTTTGTAATCACGCAGACCTGGGTTCCAGAGGTAGCTGGGACACTTAGGAGCTGTGTGACCTTAGAAACATTACCTACCCTCTCTGGGCCTTGGCCTCTCATCTGTAAGATGGGTAGGAGAAGCTTGCTGTATTGACATCATGATTAAATGATGTCATTTGTTTTGCATGCCTGGCACAGGTGAGTGAGGGGAATTGGAGAAATGCCAGCTAGTGCTGTTAGTATTAGGATTATGCCCCATTTAAGTGCAATTTTAGGTGGACCTCACGATTTCTTTTTCCATACGATTTCTGGTCAGGTGGGGTTTTCATGCTTTCTGCATAAGGAGAGCTGTTTGGATCCCTCGTTGGGTCATCCTGACACTTGTCTTTTGATCCCCATCCTGAGTGGATGAGGAGGCCGGTTGGTTTCCAGAACTCAGAGTGTGTGTGTGTTTTCTCCTAACAAGCCTAAAGGACTCAAAGTTACCATTACTGTGTTGTTCAGTTTTTCTTCTTTTTTTTTCAGAAAGGGGATGTTTGGGCTGAAGCTGAAGAAAAAGAAAAAGAAGGCAGAGAAGGGGTTAATCCTAGCCAACAAGGCTGCCGAAGGTGAGGCTTTTGGGAAAGGAAGGGGAGCTGACCGCTACCCTAGGGCCCTGGGGCCCATGGACCTCACAGAGTGGACCCCTCCTTGGCTGAGAGCAGGGTTCACTCTCCATAGGAGTGAAGCGGGGAATGTGCTACCCGCTGGGTCTTCTAGACCCTGCTGATCACAGGTGGGGGCCCAAGGCAATCTGCCCAGGGTGGCCGGTCCCTCTGGTCATTGGAGCAAACAGAGGTGGATGGACACCTGCTGGGCTGTGGAAGAGCACCCAGGAAGAAGCCGCGACTGGATTCAAGCTCCCATTTCAGTTCTAATTTGCTCTGTGGCCCAGGATCAGTCACTCAGGGACTCTGAATCTCAGTTTCTCCCTTTGTCAAATGGACACGACGTGGGTTGCTGGGCTGACCTGACGTGGCCAAGGGGAGGATCAACCGAAGCTTTGAAAACAGTGAGCACAGCAGCTGCTATGGGGGAGGCTTTGCATATATTGTCTCATTTAAACCCCTCCATCATCTTACCAGTAGGTGTTGTCCTAGTTTTATAAATGAGGTTACAGAGATGCAGAGAGAGTGAAGTGAGGGAAAGACCAGCTGCAGGAATTTGCAGGGCCCAACGAAAAATGAAAATGCAAAGCCATCGTTAAGAAATTATAAAGAATTTCGAGATGGTGACAACAGAGCATTAAGCCAAGGGCAACTAGGTCCATCTCATCACAGGACCCTGTGCGGCTGCCCAGACCCACGAAGCCTGACCTCCATGGCAGGCACAGAGCCTGAAGCAATCACGCTGGGAGGTGAATCCAGGCTGCCTGACACTCTGCCCTTAGAATGGGCTACTTCCTTTTTCCAAAAGAGCAAAGCCTGAGTTTCAGTGTGAGCCGTGCCCTCAGAGCCCAGGCTGGCATCTAGTAGACGTTCACGTGCATTGAATCAAATGGGATCAGCTGCTTCCAATGGACGTGCCGGCCATGGTCCCCTGGAGACTTCTGCTGGGTGGCCCTGACAACAACCCGTTCAAGGCTAGCTGTCTGGGCTGTTTCTAAACCAAAATGGTGTAGTGTAGCTGATTTAATTTTACCCCTCTTGTCTCCTTGTGGGGGGCTCCTTCACCCTTCACGGCCATCCACTGCAGGCATCCTATAGCCTTCTGTCCCACTTAACTCCACTCCTTGCCCTCAGGTAAAACCTAATCTTACAATAGAAAATTGTGGAAACTCATTCATACCAAAGTGTTGACAATAAGAGTGTTGAGTCAGTTCATCTGGGATGCGGTGAGAGAGACATTGCATTTTAAGTGGGGACAAGGCTTAGGGCTTAATAGAAGTACTTGTCAACTTAGTCAAATTGAAGGTATCAGGGAGTGGGTAGAAAAGGCTTAGGGTCTTTCCTGTTGTCCTTGAAATTATGACACTGCGGTAGGTCCCGGAGACACATGCTTGAATAAGGCACAGTCCTTTCCTTCAAGGACCTTATAGAAAATAATAATAATTTCTAGGACATATTTTATAAGCTCTGGCTGCTTTCTACTTGACACACATCATTTGCTACTCTAAAATATAGATTCCTTTGCCCTTGTCTTACAACAGAGGCTCAGAGAGGGTGAGCAGCCTGCCCGCTGTCACACAGCTGGTACATGGAGAAGGTGACTCCTGAGCCTCGGGCCGTCTCACACCAGAGCCTAGGCTTTGCTACCATGCGGGTCAGCCTCTGGTTAGGAGCCGGTACTCACTGCTCAGAGGAGGAAACAACAAGCTGGCAGAGGTTCAGGGCAGTCAACCACAGGTATTTCAGAGGGGCTGGCTCCTGGGGCTCATTCTAATTAGTCTTCAGCCCACAAAGTAAACAGGGCGGAGGGAATCAGGCCCCTCCTAAAAAGTAAATAGCGCCCATCCTGCTGGCCAGGGGCTGACAAAACAAAGTCCACAGAACTGAATACACGGTCGGTCTTTCTTGGCCTAGCCTGGGAAGGTAGGACTTTTCTGGGTGAAATGTTTCAAGATTCTCAAAGTCTGTGGCTCTTATATCTGTATATTTTGAGGCCTACTGGCTATGCCTTAATTTTCTAAAACTCCAGTTACCTTAACCCCTCCGTTAATTAGCACCCAACAAATAGTTATTGGGTACCTCCCATGATTATCCATTCCTGCATCTACTCAACAAAAGTAAAAGACTGTCTGCTGTGTGTTGGGTGCTGTGCTGGGTTCTGGATGTATAATGGTGAACACTGGAGTGTCTAGAAAGGAGCAGCTCTGTGCAGAACGCTTCTGTTTGCCACCTCCAAGCCTATTCTGTACCCTTCTCCATTTGTTCTCTGTCCCGGGAGGCTGAGCTCTATGGATGTGACCCAGGTCCCTTCCCCAGTGGGGTGCCCCAGCAGGAGGTCTGAGAGAAGGGGGAGAGTGAGGTCAGGATTGCTGGGTAGACGTGTCCTTAGATTAAAGGAGGGCTGCTGCTCTTTGGACGCATCTGACTTCTCCTTCTAGGTTCTGGTAACTGCTCTCTCTCTTCATTTTGGGAGCCTCCAAATAGTAACAGATTGACTGCTGTGAGCCCCAGACAGCTGCACAACCCTTTGTGGTTTTCCTACCCCCACACCTTTGTAAAAAAACAAGAAAAGGTCCTGTTCAGGGTGGTCCATCTGTTATCTGTTGGGGCCCTGATGAGGTAACTATGTTACAAGTTGAGAAAAGTGGCAGAACTAAAATAGGCAGCATGTGGAAATGGAGACCACTGGGGAATCTGTTTCCGTGCAGTCAGGGAGGGGTTCTCTGGGGACGTACCATTTAAGCTGGAACTCCCAGGAAGTGAAGGAGCCACCAGGGGCTGGGCAGGGAGAGGCCTGTGAAGACAGAGTCCAAGCAGGAGAGAGCCTCTTAGGGTAGAAGAAACTGAAATAGGCCTGTATGACTGGAAAACAGCGACAGCGGGGATGGAGGGACAGGTGAGCCAGGAGGAGGAGATGGAAGTCAGATAGAGCAGGACATCAAAGTCATGAGTGGACCAAGTACAGTGAAAAGCCAACAAGGAGTTTTAAGGAGAGAAGCAACATGATGTGGGTTTTTATAGGTCTCTCTGGATGCTCCGTGGTGAATGGACTGGACAGACCTCAGTGAATGAATGAATGATGAATGAATGAATGAATGAAAACTATAGCAGAAGCTTTAGTTGACTGCCCTTCTACCTCCGAGTCTGTCTCACCCTGGAGAATGTAACGTACGTAGAGGGAGAAGTCCACGTTTTGTTAGTCGTTCCATCCTTGGTGTCTAACCCAGCACAGCTTCTGGCATGTGTAAGGTACCTAAGAATGTTCACGGGAAACTTGAATCTATGACATTCGGTCTTCATCCTTGAGGTTTTCTAGTCAAGTAGGGGAAAGGCTTGATTTTATCTGGCCACTTCAAGGAGCGAAGTCAGACACTGGCATTCTTTCTGGTATCTCCGCAGGCTGTCCTTAGCTTTTTTTTCCAGGGGCAGAGAAGGGTCAAAGGTGACTGCATTCATTCAGTCATCCTTTCTATAACCATTGAACGCCTACCAAGGCCTGTGTCCCTGAGCTCCTGGGACATTATGGGATGCATTATGCCATCTGTCTTCCGGCTCGGCACTGTTTTGTTTGGTTGCTGATTAAAATCCAAGAACAAAAATACCTGAAAGCTGCAAGGTGTTTAGAGATTGTTAAATTGACAAGTTTACCAGCTGGGTTCCCTGGAGCCTGCGGTTCTGAGAAATGGCCTCAGGGTTGCCTGAAGAGGGTGGCAGCGAGGCCCCATGGGAGTTCCCCTGCCTGGTATTCTACCCCACAGCATATAGAATAGTGTGATATAAATGGACTTGTGTTACATAGTGAAGTTTAGTATAAAATTACATTTATGAAAGGGTTATGTTGCTTTTACAAAACCATTGGGTTTTGTTTGTTTGTTTTGTTTTGTTTTGTTTTTGGTTCAATTCTTTCATTTGCTAGGCAAGGGGGGAAATGCCAAGATATTCTGAGTAACTTGCTGAAGCCCCCCAACTTGGAATCCACACACCTGAACGCCCACCGTGTACCTGGCAGGTTCTGTGTGAGGGGATGTCCATGTTTTGTCTACCTTTCCTAACAGGCCGTTTATTCTCTCACAGTAATAGAAATCCACCATCAGTATCACTGGGCCGAAACCAAGATGTCAGCAGGGCCCCGGTCTTTCAGGAGAATCTGTCTCTTGCTCCTTCCAGCCTCTGGTGGCTGCAGCATTTTGTCCAATCTCTGCCTCACTGTCACGCTGTATTCTCCTTTCCTCCCTCTCCCTCACCCTTCTGAGGACAGAGGTGACAGCCGTTAGGACCCCTCTGTACAATCCAGGATAATCATCTCATCTCAAATCCTTAATTTTATCACATCTGCAAAGACGCTTTTTTCAAATAAGGACACATGTACAGGTTCGAGGGACTAAGACCCTATATCTTTGGGGAACATTATTTAACCTGCCTCCCCCTGCTACTCAAAATTGGCCCTCAGACACAGGCACGGCCTTACCTGTGACCTTGCTGTTAGAAACTCCAGGCCTACTGAATCGAGATCCATTTTAACAGCTTCCTAGGTGATTCTTATGGACAGAAAATGTTGCTAATGAGGTTCAGGAGGAATAAATTGCTTGTCTGAAGTCCCATTGTGGCGAGGTTATGACTTGAAAGCATGTCTCTAAATTCATAATCAAGTTTTCTTTCCACAATCCTATGCACATGAATATATTCTTCTTTGGAAACAGAAGGTGTGTGTTTTTAAAAATTAAGATCTGTGACTGGCTTTTCTGTGAATAACATGTTAAATTTCACGCTGGCAAGGACTGTCTTATGGTCTCCTTGTACCCCTTCTGGCATAGTGCTAGATGCAGAGTGGGGGCTCAGATCGCCACTGTGTGTCATATTTAACAGGGTTTTCTTTCTTTGTTCTTCTCTAGATGGTCAAGGTGATGCAGACGCACCACAGGAGGGGCCTTCTCACCAG
>NW_017731428.1:4489412-4494578 GCF_001890085.2 Hipposideros armiger | reverse complement strand
TTTATTTCACAAGGATAACAGCACTGCACGGAGGCAGGCAGGAGAAAGAGGACTAAGGAGTAAGGCTTGTTTTTCTCCTTGGTCAGTGCATTCTCCATTGATTGAATGAAATTCTACCCACCAAACTAAGGTTCAATTCAAACCTGGCCTCTGTCTTAGTTACTTGCCCCAGCTCCCAGGAAAGGAATTTCTCTCTTCTCTGAACTTCTATGGTGTTTTTTTTTCTATGACATATTTTACACTTAACTAGCTCTCTCTTTATATGCTTTGGCCTTTATTCCCTTGGATAGATTGCTAGCTCTGCATGGGCCAAGACGATGGCTTAGTCACCTTTGTTTTTCCTCTAACTGAGCCTAGCCCAAAGCTTTCACATGGTAAGTTATCGATATAAATTTACCATTTTAGTAACAAACACATATACCTTTTGCTATCTACCCAATGATATGCAATATCTCCTTTAATCCCCGTGTGACAGGAATTATTATTTCCACTTTCAGGTGAGGACATTAAGGCTAACATCACAAAATTGGGGAGAACAAATGTTCTAATTCCGATCAGTCCGACTCCAAAGCCTTGAGGTTTTTACTGGTTTCCTCTGTTCTCTACTGGGCTCAATTATCATCAGCAGAAATGGAATGAGGCCAGATGCAAGATGGTATTGTTAGAAGGCAAGAGAATAAAACTCACTAGGAACTCAAGCACAGCGCATTTCCTATGCATTGCTGCTTCTGTGACTATAAGGATTTTTCTTCTCTTTCTACTATTATCCAACCTCTAAATCCCAGGTGTTGCCCATCTGTTTTCAATTGCCTATGACCGTCCAGATAAATGGAATCTTCTGGAATGTGTAAGCTCACTGAAATGGCATCTTGGTGGTTCCTTCCCATGTTCTCTTTTACCAGTTCTCTCAGAAGCAATCACGACACTCAGAATTGTTATAGCTAAGAAAGATGGCAAGGTGGTCCCATGGACAGGAGCAGACTGGAGACTGACAAGGGAGGTCCTTATTCACACCCAGCTCTGCCACTGACCTGCTGAGGACTCTCAGTTTCTCATTCTGTAAAATAACAATAAATAATACCGATAATCACAGTCACAATAAGTGTTGAAATTTATTCTTGTCAGGCACTGGGTTAAACCTTTCCAGGCATTGTATTATTGAATTGTAGCAATCACCTCATGTGGAAAGTGCTATTATTAGATCCATTTTTAGGATGGGGAAACTGAGTCAGAGAGCAGTTAAGCCATTTTTCCATTTATACTTACCTCCCCAAGAGATATAAAGAGACTATGTGACATGACAGAAATAAAAGCACTTAGAAATACCTGGGAAAATATTATCATGGCTTATGGATCTAAAGTGTGTTCTTGCTTGATGAAATAAATGCGTTAAACTTTCTTTCCATAGATCAAAACTGTTGACTAAGATTCATGATGGGGAGGTCAGATCCCAAAATTATCAAGTAAGTGATTGACACTTCCTACCCAGCCTCCCCCACTTCCTGTGTGAATGAACAGCCAGGTCCAGAGTGTGTCCGTGTTGCTTTGTGTCGTAGATTGCCATAACCGTTACCGAGGCCCGCCAGCTGGTGGGGGAGAACATCGACCCCATTGTGATCGTTGAAATCGGGGATGAGAAGAGGCAAAGCACAGTGAAGGAAGGAACCAACAGCCCATTTTACAATGAGGTAAGCCATGGAGATGACCAACATTCTCTCCACCGACACTCTCTTCACTGACACTCTTGTATTCTTCAGCCAAATAGAAAATCTGTGCCCCAATCTCATCTTAGATGACTGCTTCGCATCAGTCATCTCTCTGAGTCTCCTAACAAACAGCCCTATATAGTTTAACAAATAGATAATGGAAAGGAGAGGTAAGGAATTTCTCCTAATTTTAAATACATTACTATGTTTTTAATAAGACCCATTTTCTTGTTTCTTATAAGCTCATCTTCAGCCATTATAAGCTCTGGGTTGCTAGTCAAAAAATGTGTTGGATGTTGGTTAGTGAGAAGATATACCTTTTTCTGAATAGCAGGGATACTGGAAATCTAATTAATATTTTTGAAACAGGCATGCTGCGTTGGGAAGTGAAAGAGTTGTATTTTTTAAGCAGTGTAAAAATTGTAAAGGAAAACGTTAAAGAGAGACACAAAGCTTCTAAATATTAACCACACTAAATTCTCTTTTTTAAATAAAAAGATTACACAGTAAAAATATGATAAAAGATACAAAGACTATAAAATGATATATGGTGAAACGTATGTGCCTCACTGATCTTTGATCCCTAATAGCTTAGCTTCCCTCCCTAGAGGCAGCCATTCTCACCAAGTGTTTTTATATCCTTCCAGAGAGATTCCAGGCACGTACAAGAATACAAATAAACATTGTAACCAAATGGTAGCATCTATACACACTGTTCTGGACCTTGCTCTTTTCAAAAACCGATGTGTCCTGGAGATTAGTCTATATCAGGACATACAGTTCAATCTCATTTTCACTCATTGCTGTCGAGTTTCGCATTGCAGGAACACACTGTAATTTACTAAACCAGTCAATTTCTCATAGATGGATATTAACATTTTTTTCCAGTCTCTGGCTACTACTTAAGTAATATTTATGTGGCATAACTGGGGCAAAGAATATATGCATTTAAAAATTTGATATCACCCAGCTGCCCTCCAAAGAGGTAACAATTTATACTCTAGCAGTATACAAGAATGTTTGTGCTTCCTTACACACTTCGACACCATGAGTTATCAAAAAAAAAATGCAATAAACTCTTAATTGTTTTCCTAACGAGAGTGGTAATTGAAAACGAAGGCAGAGAGAGCATGGATAATGAAACCAGTAGAAAATACCCAAATCCCATTTGAGCTGTTAACTCCTTTCCTCTTTATCACTCTTGCCTCTGAGTCTTTTTCCATGAGTTGAGCGGCAGTTGCCTTGTTCCTGCTTCACTCCCCACCTCCATAACACCTTTTGGCATGGATGTGATATGAAACAATGTGCATGAAAATGCTTTAATGCAGAGCTCTACAGATTTAGTATAATTGGCATTTGCTTTACGCATACAAATCCTGGAACCAGATGACATTAAATTCTACCCAGTTGTAATAAGTAACACAAGTTGAATTAAAAACCTTTGTTATAGCTTTTGACTCTCATTTAATTGTCAAGTCCAAAGTTCATCAAATGTTGCAGGAACTGGTGAGTAGGGGCTTGAGAATATTTCCCAGCTAGAAAAATGTGTGTGGGCTCAGAGGTCTAGGGAACCTGCGTGAGGCAATTGAGCCTGAAATGTGAAACTCAGCAGAAGGCAATAAACATTAGAACTAATTTATTGGTCCAGAGGAACCCACGGTATCTCATATATCAGAGACTGAACATTTTCATGTAAGTGAATTTCGCACATAAAAGAACTTCTGAACACCAAACTCTTAAAAAGTTTGAACATATATATGAAAAACTTCCTGAAATATTACACGTTTTCCTGTTTTCATAAACAGAATACACAGGATATACTCTAACCTTTCATTGCTACCTAAGGAAAGCCATTATAATATATGATGACATCTTTCAGTTGCCACATTTTGGTTTTTCTGTTATGCCCATTAAAAAACAGGCTGTCAACGGTCACTTCTCCCTTTCCTACTGCTGTCATGTTCATGTCTAATGTCTGTGTGTCCCTCCTCTATCCTGCAGCTCAAAAACAAAAGAAATGATGCATAAAACACCTTGCCAGTTCCACCTCCTACAACCCCATCAGTCCCCAAAACACACATCCCACAACAAAACACCATTCCAGTTTCCTGCACCTTAGGATCACACGTATAAGTTCACATTTGGGAGGTACTTGATGAAGTTCAGGTGATGAAACATCTAGTACCTGAGCCCCTTGTGCAATATCTTCAGGAGAACCCAGCTTTGGTCCCAGGCCCAGCAATGACTAGCTATATGACTCGAGGNGTTTTGGGTATCAGCTAGCTATATAACCCCCAATTCAGTGGTTTAATATAATAACCATTTATTATTGCTCATGAGTCTATAGATTAGTTTTACTGGTTCCAAATAGTCCCAGATACATCACTCATGTGTCTGTGCTCATTTGGCAGCTCTGATGAGTTTAGTCTGAGGGTTAGCTGGTGGTAGAATGGTCTAAGATTGCGTCAGCTGGTACCACTGGGCTCTCCTCCATATGGTATCAGGTCCTCCAACAGGCTGGTCTGAGCTTGTTCCGATGGTGGTGATGGCAGTATCCCAAGAGAAAGAGTGGAAGTACCCAAGGTTTCTTGAGGCCTAGGTTTAGAATTGGCAAGTTATTTCTGCTGCATTCTATTGGCCAATGTAAGTCACAAGACCAGCCCACATCAGTGAGAGGAGACTACAGGTTACAGGGCAAAGAGCGTGGATACAAGGAAGCAAATAATTGGGGCTATGAATGCTATCAGTCTGCCATATTTGTTTATGTCAATTTCTTATTCATGGTAGTTCCTCATGCCATCCCATCTTTATCTCAAAGCAAATTAGTGTTTCCCGGATGGCAGATCCTGCGTTGTTATCACTGTACTGGGACATGGCCTTACTAAGGCAGTGTATGTGGGGAAGGAACAGAGAGGGTGGGTGATTGATGGAAATCAGAGAAAGTGGTATCTTCGAGGCTGACCCTGAAAAGAGGACATGAAATTGGTATGCACATACTCACTGCACTATCTCCTTCCCCGTCCACTGCACCACGACAACCAACTCCCCCAAGCACCTGAATAGAGATTTCAATGATTTTTAAACATCCTTTAAGGGATCTCTTGCCTTTTATTTCACAAGGATAACAGCACTGCACGGAGGCAGGCAGGAGAAAGAGGACTAAGGAGTAAGGCTTGTTTTTCTCCTTGGTCAGTGCATTCTCCATTGATTGAATGAAATTCTACCCACCAAACTAAGGTTCAATTCAAACCTGGCCTCTGTCTTAGTTACTTGCCCCAGCTCCCAGGAAAGGAATTTCTCTCTTCTCTGAACTTCTATGGTGTTTTTTTTTCTATGACATATTTTACACTTAACTAGCTCTCTCTTTATATGCTTTGGCCTTTATTCCCTTGGATAGATTGCTAGCTCTGCATGGGCAAGACGATGGCTTAGTCACCTTTGTTTTTCCTCTAACTGAGCC
>NW_017731428.1:4487971-4489126 GCF_001890085.2 Hipposideros armiger | reverse complement strand
GTGGAAAGGGAGATGGGAAGGGCTGTCATGTCGTCATTTCTTGAAGTCAATTAAACTTATTATTTCGTATTGCCTCTACCAAAAGGAGCTCTTTAGATGCTACAAAATTCTCCCATTCATCCACCATTCAATTGGTCAATCATTCATTCATTCACTCAATGTTTATTGAATGCCTATTATGAACAAGGACACGTGGTAGGTAGAAGAGAGTAGGGAACTATCCTTGATTCAAGAGACTCATAGGACATTATAATTAGAAGAAAATTTAGAAGTCATCTAGCTTAACTTCCAGTTGGTGTGGGAATCCTTCTCCACCACCTCCATGACATGGGTTCTTGGGCGCTGCTTGATTATATCTAGTGATGGAGAGGTCACTACTTCTAGGAAAGCCCATTTGGTTGCTGGGAAGTTCTATTACAAAAATTGTCCTTATGGTGAGCTGAAATCTCTCTTCCTGTGTAACTTGGGAACCACATGGGGAACCTACCTCCTCTTCTAGATGGCCCTTCCCCCACATCTCCAGTTTTTTCTTTTCTGGGTTAAAGGTTAAGCTCCTTGTGATTCTTCAGCAGTTTCTCATACAATGTTGTTTCTGGACCCGGGACCAGCTCTGCCACCTTCCCTTAGGACTTCCTTATTGTGAAAGCATTAGCATTAGACTGTGCTGCTTTAACCAGCCAGGCACTCTGCTGATTTCTGACTAGAAAAAATATTGAGGATGACCATCTCCCTTGTTCTGACTATTGTACATGTCCAAAACTTCTCAAGGCAATATGTAACAAGGTCTCCAAGAAAGTGTTGTGGGAGTTTAAGGGAGAGAGGGAACACTGTAAGCTGTGCATCAGGGCATCAGGGAGGGCTGCTTGGAGGAAGTGACATTTGCTCTAGGCATTGAAGAGTGAGTGTTGAAGGGTGGGCTGCACAGAAGTTCATTTTGGTTAAAAACTAAAGCAAAGCAAACCAAAACAAACAAAAAAAACCTTTCAGACCGTAAGACTTGTTAGGTGTCCTTCAATAGTTGATGAGCTGAAAACGTGGGGAAAAGAGATACTTCTGGATGTCCTTTACAGCTAGCTTTGGGGTTTGGTGAACAAATGTCACTGTGCCCCAGATGAGAAGGCCAGGCAAGGGTCAAGGCCTTGAATTCTCCTTGAG
>NW_017731428.1:4485509-4486786 GCF_001890085.2 Hipposideros armiger | reverse complement strand
TGTTTTCTTAACAGTGACACCAATTCTAGTCAGAACTGCAAAGATGGTAAAACTTGACTTGAAGACTTCCTGGCCTGTCTTTACCATTCACTCATCTCTATTTTAATATTGTGTTTCTATACATATTAATACATATAACATTATATAGAAGTCCTGCATAAGGCTTAGGTAATAATGAAAGTATGATATAAACTTTCCAAGGGGCACTTGAAGAATGTGACTCATGAAGAATGAATAGTCATCATGAGCCAAACATTCTTCATGTTTGAATTTCAGGCATCATGACAAGTGGTGCAGAAGATATTTTAGGACCTGGGATATTGCCCAGGACTTTGTTATATTGCATAGCTCAGGAAACGATCTGTTTGTGAGATCGGCATTATAGTGGACTCCTAAAGGACAGATAAACGGTTAATAGCTAGACTTTTATACTGTATCCTAGACAAGGGTCATGATTCTCTGTGGGGCAAGTGGACTTTTAGACACAGGATCAAAGCTGGTATTGCCTATTTCTGTTCCTCTAACTTGGAAGAAGAGACTACTTTGCTCTCCCCAAATGACCCTTAGGAACAGAGGCCAAGATTTTAAAGGGGAAACTCCCCTTGAGAGGAAAGAGTTGAATATGAGTTTCCTGCCAGTCCCTGAACTACAAGTCAGCATGCCCAGAATAAATGTGGTAGAAGAAGGGGGAAGTGCTATAAGCAGATGCTACTGGGACAGCCTGGCTGTTATCAGACCCTCGTGGTGCCGAAGACCATCTTCTCTTGACAGTGGCCCCAGGCACGCAGGGCCCCCAGCCCTCTGTGTGTGAGATGCCCCAGAGTTCTGGTATTCTGATGCTTGATCACACCAGGGTTTCCTGGCATTCACACTGGGTGGATGATTTGAGGAGGCCTCTTGTGTTATTTAAAGATCTGTTTGGGGCTCTTGCATCCCGTTGTGCCTACAGGGACCCAGATGCCTTTGACCTAAGAAGAGTTGGAGTCAAGCTTGTGTTCTTGCTCAGGCCTTGGGGAAGCCACATTAGCAGCTGTGAACTTTGTGTGCATGGCCTTAAATAACTCCTTTATTCAAGCCAAGCTGCCCTTGCCTCCCCACAGTTCTCTAACACCCTTGCAAGGGTTGGGCAAGGGAGAAAGAGTGGAAAGGGAGATGGGAAGGGCTGTCATGTCGTCATTTCTTGAAGTCAATTAAACTTATTATTTCGTATTGCCTCTACCAAAAGGAGCTCTTTAGATGCTACAAAATTCACCCATTCATCCACCATTCAATTGGTC
>NW_017731428.1:4481808-4482894 GCF_001890085.2 Hipposideros armiger | reverse complement strand
CTTGTCCGCCTGGGATTCTGCACCAAGGTGTGTCTTATCACAGGCATGACTATCCTCGGGGAGGTCAGTTTCTAGGATAAGAAAAACCTGTCTTCCTATAATAACCCAGAATAGTCAAGCTATTGCTGAGGTTATCTGATTCATTTGAATTTAGTTGATTTTTCTTTGAAAGAATTAAAATCTCAATGACTGGTTTGTTAAATGAGAAGACTTAGTGCACCTCTTTTCAGGTGCAGAGTGGGAGGCAGTGTTTACTCTATAATTCCAGGACCTGAACGAGTTTTCATTCACTCGTATCATACCCTTAACTGTCATTTACACTAGGAAGAAAACTCATTTTAACAGCGAATCCTAATCTTTTCAGATTTTTCTCCTATATCAGGATCCTTCTTTGCATTTCCAAATTGCTTCTAGCTTTTCTCTCTGTTCTTTCAAGTCAGAGTGCTTTTTTATTTTTGGTTTTTGTCCCCCTCTAAGGAACCTCCTGATCCCTCAAGGGTTTCCATCAGAGAGACCCTGGGCCAGATTCTATGTGAGACTCTACAAAGCGGAAGGGCTGCCCAAAATGAACTCCAGCATCATGGCGAACGTCACCAAAGCATTTGTGGGTGACAGTAAGGACCTCGTGGACCCCTTCGTGGAGGTCTCTTTTGCCGGACAGATGGTGAGGAACCGTTGTCACCAACCATGGCAGACGTGGGCCAGAACCCTGTTCTTTACCCAAGATATTTCTAGCCAAATGAAATTAAGTTAAAATCAAAATTAAGAAGCACCTTGAGAGAGAATACTTGCCACAAAGAGGCACTGGGGCACGTGGCAAGGAAAAAGGGGAAGACTCCCCACTGACTCCCCACTGGCAATCACAGTGAAAAGCCACGGGGAATCACAGGCAGACAGGATCCAGGCAGACAGGCCTCCCTCATCTCTGGCTACTTCTCTGTAAAATTACCACCCCCTCCCGATCTGCCCCACAGTGTCCCCAGGTAGTCCCTGTCCTGTGGAAGCCTACACATTCCTCCTCCCAGCTGTCCCTACTCACGAGCCCTTGGAGGTACCAGGGCTTCGGCACATGGTCAGAGCTTAATC
>NW_017731428.1:4479692-4480583 GCF_001890085.2 Hipposideros armiger | reverse complement strand
AAGTGAAACTTCGAGAAGCTAGGCAATTTGTCCAAGGTCAAGAGCTAATAAGTAACAGAGCCAAGAACAGAGATAGATCTTCTTATGAAAGACCCCTTCTCTTTAACTGTGATCCCAACTCACAGGACCGGGGAGAAGGGCAGGCAGTGGACACGAGTGAATGCAGTGGGCTGGGTTTAGTGCATTCAGCGGTGACGGCAGGTGTGGGTCCCGGGAGTACTCATGACCCATATGGAAAGAGTAGCGTCATCTCTGCTCCTTTACCAGCCCTGCTATCGTGTGGAAATGTGCACTCTGTATTACCAGATTTAACAATTGTTTTTAGAAAAGATAAGGCAGAAGTCTAAATGTTGTGAGACATTTTGAAGTTTGGACTCACAGTGGAGACTAAACAAAGGGATCCGTGGAGCCGTATTCACAGCCTGTGAAATAACACGTGGCTCCGTGCTCTGTTAATGTCCTCATATCCCGCCAAAGTTAGAATTCTGTCCAGGCAATTTCCACTGGGGTGAGGGCTTCCCAAATCCCTGTGGCTGGGGCTGGGGGAAAAGATGAAGAAGAGGGTGGGAAGCAAAAGATAGGAGGGGAAGAGGGCGAGGGAGGCAGGCATCCCCTCAGTAGAGCGTGGGAGGCCCTGCGTGTGCAAGAGGACTGGGTGGAGCTGCGGGGTCCATCTGTGCAGGATGTCTGAGCTTCCAGGACGTTTTTACAGGTCACCAGTTCTGTGACAAGTGGGCCCTGCTCACAGACCCTGGAGACATCAGGACTGGCACGAAGGGGTACCTGAAGTGTGATATCAGCGTGACTGGGAAAGGCGATGTCTTAAAGACCAACCCCAAAATCTCTGATGCTGAGGAACAAATAGAAAAGTGAGACAGATTCATCCAAAGT
>NW_017731428.1:4423125-4477801 GCF_001890085.2 Hipposideros armiger | reverse complement strand
GGGGTGCATGGAACAACTCCTGCTCATAACACAGGTGTTAGTTTCACCCCAACCCCGGGATGATGATGAGAACTCCCTGAGGCAGGATGATGACGTATTCGCCTTTGTCCCCAATGCCCGGTACGGTGTCTGGCGCAGAGGAGGCCATCAGTGATGCTCACTGGGAGTCACTGATTCTCACAAGTGTCAGGCAGAAGCAGGTTCATTGTTTTTAGCAACTAACTTTGTATTTCCAGCTCGTTTGAAGAGTTTTCATGGGTCCAGTCAAGGGCCCCTTTCATTTCCTTCCATGGCTCACATCCTCCTGGCGTTGTTTTTAGGGGCGAACCACAGTGCAGAAGAGCTGTGCCGATCCCACGTGGCATGAACAGGTGGTCTTCAAGGAAATGTTCCCCCCGTTGTGTCGGAGGGTGAAAATCCAGGTGTGGGATGAAGGCAGCATGAATGACGTAGAACTTGCCACCCACTTCATCGACCTGAAGAAAATCTCCAATGAACAGGAGGGCGATAAAGGTAAAGCCTATGTCTGACTTGGAAATAGGGGTTCCAGATGATTGCTTTAGAGCAGCCCTCATTTTTCAAACGAGAGGGTTGGAGCGGGCACAGTGTCAGGCCCCTTCCATGCTCTGCGTGGTCTGTGATTTGGGCGGGTTCAGGGCAGTGGATGGAGCTAGGCTCTGGGAATCAGGAGGCTTGGTCCTGGTCCCATGTCTATCACGAACGTCACCGTGTGTCTTTGAGACAGTCACTCCTTCTCCTTGGGCCTTAGGTTTCTGAATCGAAAAACTGAGTATTTAGATGAGACCAGAATTGGCAAACTACGGTCCACGGGCCACATCTGACCTACCACATATTTTTGAGTGGCTCATGAGCTACAAATGGTGTTTATGTGTTTAAATGACCCTGAAAATTGTGTACCCAACTCACGAATGGGGACTTGAGAGCATCAGTAATGCAGGGAGGTGCTGCCGACTGTACGCGGAGAACCTGGGGGGGAACCGAGTGTCTTAGCTGATCCACTGTCAGTCAAAGAGCTTCCACCCAGGATAAAGCCCCTGATTTGCAAAATCTAAATTAGTAGGTGATAGCTCTCTAAATATCCCAACAAACCTTCCCTACTTTAAACCTCAAGGCAATCTTTCTCTGCGCTACAAATTTGTGCTTATTGATGTATATATTTGGACGTATATATGTGTGTGTACATATGCACTGAAAATCTGGCATAAACAGAGATTGAAATGTGTGCATTTTTGTGTCCCCAACTGAGTGACACTATTGAAAGGTCTCAATAACTATCTATCATTTAACCCTTCATATTATGGAAGGTTTTGCCACAGGATTGCTTTGTGCAGAAAAAACACGCTGCCCACCCACTCACAGGGTTTCTCAACTAGATATATTCATGTTTTACCCACCACTTTTCAGGAACCCCGTGATGTTGTTCAGGCAGATGTGTAAGAGCATTTAAAAAAGTAGACATCATTGAGAATGTGCATTTAAGATGACGTTTGCTTTTTGAAACGCTGTTACACATCTGCCTGAATACCATCATGAGGTTCCTGAAAAGCAGTGGGTAAAACACAAGTACGTCTAGTTTTAATTCCATTTATTGAAATTTAATTTTATGTTTATTGAATGAGATAATAAAAAATTTGAGCTTGTAAAAAAAAACAAAACTAGATGTCAAAGGCCATAAAATGTTTGTATTCCTTGTAACACAATACTTCTGCTTCTTAAAATTTACTCACAGGAAGGATAGAATCTAGTTCACAAGGCTGGTGGGGACAGGGAGAGGAAACATTTAGGCATAAAACTATTGGTAACAGTAAAACATAGGGAAACACCTACTTGTTAACAATGAGGGAACTGTTAAGCAAATTATGATGAATATACTTATTAAGAGTAATGGCTAATAGCCTTGAGCGCTTCCGAAGAGCCTGTGTGAAGCACTTAATAGATATTATTATCTCTTTTAATCCTGATAAGTGAGAGAGGCACCATTAGCACCTCCACTTCACAGATGAGGAAACTGAGGCATAGGGAAGTTATAAAACCTGCCCAGGGTCTCACAGCTTGAAAATGGCACAGCTGAGAGTTGAGACTTGAACCCAGGCCATTAAGCTTCAGGATGGCCATGACTCACTTCCTAGCAAAACAGAACATGCTGTTGCCAAAGAGATGTTCACATAGATGCTGTGTATTTTCTCAGACACTATGTGTTTAGAAAGGAAAGTACTTATACTAACAACAAGTTAAAATCATCAGGTCTTCTCAGTTCTACGTTGAGAACATATCTCAGAATATTTACGTCTCCCAGTGTCCACTGCCGTCACTCTAGAAACCACCGGAGTCTTTGGATTTGATGATGATGTGGTCCCCGGACCCATTTGCCACATCCATTCTCACAACCATTCACATAGCAGCCAGAGTGATCTTAAAATGTGCATCTGATTATGTCATATATTTACTTAAACCCCCTCTAAAATATTTCCGTAATTTCTAGGATAAAGACCAAAATCCTCTTCAAGCCTCTCAAGACCCGCCCACCTTTGCAAACTCTTCTCACACAGCTTACTTCCGGCCTCACTGGCTT
Source organism: Hipposideros armiger (assembly GCF_001890085.2). Taxonomy (NCBI): domain Eukaryota; kingdom Metazoa; phylum Chordata; class Mammalia; order Chiroptera; family Hipposideridae; genus Hipposideros; species Hipposideros armiger. Next base: position 4,475,208 of record NW_017731428.1, on the reverse strand, counting down.
TCTCTTTCAGCGCCTCCATCTCCAACCCCCCTTCCAGCTGCCACGTGCTGTTCCCTCTGGCTGGAACTCTGTCCCAGCTTCCTCTGTCTAACTCCTCTTCACGCCACATCAGCCTTTTATTTGTTCTTGCACACACGGTATATCCCCTTTATAGCATCTATAATGTAGATCTTTATTTGTTTAATGTTTGTATCTGTCTTAGTCTCCACTGGGCTCAATGTAGAATGTCTAGCATGGCGCCTGGTACATGTTAGGAGCCAATAAACATTCGATGAATGAATGAACAGACAAGGATGCACAGTGGCATTCATAGTATTATTACACCTATGAACAAGTGTAAGCATCTGCACGGAAGAAAGGGTAGAAATAAAATACAACAAAATGGCAATTATGGCTGTCTTGTGGTGATGGGATATCCTACATATATTTTCTCTTGTCTTTTCTGTATAGTCTACATTTCTAAAGGAACATGCACAACTTGCATAAAGCAAAAAATAATCAACTTGTAAACATAACAAGACCACTAAATTTGGGGCTCTTTCTAGGCTTCTTACCTACCTTTGGACCTGCCTGGATTAACTTATACGGCTCACCCAGGAACCACAGCCTGATGGACGACTACCAGGAACTCAATGAAGGCTTTGGGGAAGGCGTGTCATTCAGGGGCAGAATCTTGGTAGAAATTGCTGTAGAAATCCTCTCAGGAGGGGCACAGGAGTCTAAATTTTCCAAAGCACTCAAGGACCTCAAGTTGTCTTCAAAGAACAAAGACTCCAGATCTTCCAAAGGCTCGAGTAAAGACAAGGGCGACAAGGCTGATGATGGAAAACCCCAGCAGGCTTCAAACAAAACCAACTCAACAGAGGTCGAGGTGGAACCTTTCGATGTACCCCCAGAGGTAGGTCTGAGCACTGCTCCACCACACCTGTGAGGTGAGCCCAGCACACGCCACAGGCTCCCAAAGGTTCCCAAAGGCCTGCACAGGTACCACTCTCCCTGCAAAATGTGTGTTGGCTCAGCCCATTTTCTGGGGCGGGTCCTCTGCCTCTTGCTGAGCATATCATAGCCATGTGCCCGTGATAAATTCCTTCAGTAACCCCCCACAACATGATTCCCATGGAAACCAAGGTAAAAGACAGATAAGAGTGTTCTAGGGAAGCTGGTGGGAGTGGGTGGCGGGGTGATCAACGGAATTATATCTGTGGCCTCACTTTTTTTTTGCCTTGTTATTAGCTTAGCATATGCTCTGGATGTGAGGCAATGTGGGGTGAGGGATGAAGAGGAGGAAGAGTGGGTGACAAGTGGGGCTACAAGACATTGAGAAACCTGTTCTCCAAGCCTGTGGGGAATCACAAGTCAAGGGAATGCTTATCTTTGCTTATTACTCAATGTAAAGCACATTAGCATTTTTCAGCCTAGTTTTATTATGGGAAGGAGATCAAGCCTCCAAGATAAACACCAACTGTGAATATCCTCTCCGCTGTTTAACAGTTTAGCAATAGTGCTTTGTATTTAAGCAAAGGAGAAAAATTCTTGTTTTGTTAATAGCAGAGGTGGGTGGATCCCAATTCCTACCTAGCATGATTCTGCCTCTGAGAGTGTGTTTCTGTGGTCAACCCGACAATCATCTCAGGTGGGGAAGGAAGGTGATGATGGCTCGTCTCCCAGAGCTGTCCATTCCTAGGGGAGATTAGACAGACCGAAGGATTGTAGCATGTGGGTCACCATAGCATTGGAAGGCCATTTGTTTTCGCTGCTGGGATCTAACAAATCTTAAGACGCAGTGTTGGGGAGATGTTGGAGCACAGAGTTGGAAATGTTGGGGGTTGGTTCTATTTCTGGCTCTGATACTAACACCACGTTTCAGTTTACTCGTCAACAAAATGGGGGTGGTAATGGTCCTTCTGTCATAGGCATCTGGGAGGGTGGTAAATGAAGGAATGCATGTAAAATGGTCAGCAGAGCTGTGAGCACATACGTGATAGGCAGGTAACACATCGCTGTTGTTGCTCCTGGAATTACCCGGGTTTGCTCCCACCACCAGTGGGCAGCTCTTCAGAGTTCTCCCCCCTAGGTGTCTGTGACTTACTTCGGGTATCTTACCAACCACCCCAGCTCTCCCCTCTGAACTTATATGTTGGGAAACAGTCTTTGGAAATGTGCGTGTTAGTTTGTTGTTAGAATTGCCATAGCCTTGGCATGATTGTGTTTATGTGTGTTTCTTCAGAATATATGCCAGCTTTGGAAACTTGACTTTTTTGGACTTTGCCAGAAATTGTGTGTAGCTTAGTAGCCACCTAGGCTAATAGCCCTTTTATCTGTCCTGTGGCAATCTTTCCTGCTGTCAAGACTGGCCATTCTTTTCTAAACAAGAATTGCCTAGTATTGTAGAAAGAAGCCAATAGAAGATTTTCTTAACCCAAGTCAATATCTTGAAGATATTTTGTTGCGGCCACCTGAAAAATAAATTCTAGCCCAAAACAAGGATGGCTGGGAACTTATGTGGAATCAGTATATATTTTTTTTACAAGGCCAGGGGCCCATCTTAGCTATTATATAGAAAGTGGTAAGGAAGGGGGGAAATTCAGGCATCATTCAAACCTTATTTCTCCTCACTCCTCATTCACCCTGGCTTATTTTTTTGTAGTCAGTTTCTTGCTGAGTTTGTTAGTTATCTATTGCTATAAAACAAATCACCCCTAAATTTAGCAGCTTAAAACAATAAACATGTATTTTCTCTGTGGGTGAGGAATTTGGGACTATCTCAGCTTGGTGGTCGTGGCTCAGAATCTCTCATGAGGTTTCAATCTGGACGTTGGTAGGAGCTGCTGTCACCGGAAAACTTGACAGGAGCTGCAGGGTCCAAGTCCAAAATGGCGCACTCTCAACCTATTGGCTATTGGTTCTTTGTTGGCTGTGGGTAAGAGGCCTCAGTGCCTCACTGCGTGGACCCCTCCATAAGCTGCTTGAGTGTCCTCATGGCAGCTGGCTTCCCCCAGAGGGGTGATCCAAGAAAGAGTGAGGCAGAAACTATAATGTCTTTTATGACCAAACCTACAAAAGTCACATATTGATATTTATGCCACATTCTAATTGTTACAAAGCAGTCATTAAGTCCAGCCCACACTCAAAGAGAGGGGAATTAGGCTTCGCCTTTTGAGGGGAAGATTTTCCAATAATTTTTAGACATTTTTAAACCACCGCAGTGGGCTTCTACCTTCCTCAGAGCCTCAACAGCTCAGAGCTCACCCTCACCTACATGGTGATATGTTTTCTTGCAGCATCGTCTTTTTTCAGCTATCCAGGGTCCTCAAGCTCCAGTCTCCCTTGCTGCAGCCACGATCTCATTGTATATCTGGACAAATGCAATCCCATGATGTTGACTTTTCCAACCCACCCTCATTACCACCATCAAAGCTTATCCCCCATGCCAAACTTTCACAGAGCATAACTAATCTAATGTTTATTTTTAAATTCTGTGGACATTTATTCAGTAGCCTCTTATTTAGCCATCATCCTCAACATTGGTAGAAATAAAAATAGAGTGGCTCCGTGGAAATTAGGTCATAGAAGAGTAGGGAAGACATACGGAATAAATGTACAGGAAGTAGAAAGTGATAAGTGTAAAAAGGAGGTATAGATAATGTGCTATTATTTCCTGGAGTGAGTGAAGCAGAATGATTAAAATGTTGGGCTCCCAAGTAAGACAGCTGGATTTAAGACACGGCAGTATGGTACAGTGGTCACTGCCCAGCCTCTGGAAAAAGCACTGCCTCTGTTTGAATCTTTGGGCAAGTGACTTAAGCTTTTTATACTCATTTCTAATAATAACTTCTACTTCTTAGGCTCATAATGAGGATTTGATGAATTAATACATAGAAAGTGCTTAAAACAGAGCCTGGCACATAGTAGGTGCTCAATAAATATTAGACATGCTTAGTAGCTTTGGACAGGTACCTTAATCTTTCATGGGACAGGAGTGTCCTCACCTTTAATGAGTATAATAAATATATTTCTCCTAACATAGTCATGAGAATTACACTAGATATTGTAGGTAAAATTCTTACTACCACATCTGACATATAATAGAAGCTTAGTAAACATTATCACTATCATTTTTCCAGCTCAGGGAGTCGAAGTGTGCTTCCAGAAGGAAGAGGCATTTGAGTTGGACCTTGAAGCATGGGTAGGATTAAGACATGAATTCTATCCTGTTGAAATACAGAACTACCATTTGTGGCATTTACATGGATATGCTTTAGACGAGGTACTCCACATGAATGATCTCATTTCTTCCCACCGTAGGCCCTATTGTGATGTTATTTCACAGACAAAGAAAGTGGCACCCAGAGAGTGGACATGACTTGCCCAAAGTTCAACAGCTAGGAACTAGCAGCATTGGGATTTGAAGAAGCGTTTTTCTGGCTACGGAGCCTTCTGGCCGTCTTTAAGCTACATGGCCTACATTCCTTCCAGGTCCCTGAGTAATTTTTATCCTCCTCCCAGAAAGTAAACTTGGCCTCAGGAAGGCGAGATAAGTGACTGGTTTACAGCCAGTGGATACAGTGACAACAGGTAGGAGGGGTGTGTGCTCTGTGACTAAGATTCAGCAGCTGGCCCCCCACCCTGTCCAATGTTTTCTGGTGAAAAGAAACATTTCCTGCTGATGCTGAGAGCACAGGAGGCTTCTGTGTGAAGGAAGGGGTGACTCTTCACCTAATGATGTGATAACTCTTTGGCTCTCTGAGGTTCAGGGCTTAGGGTTCTTGATTGAATAGGGCTCTTAACCTCTGAGGTCACAAGTGCTTTAATCCTTAAATGAGCCATATTGCTTTTTCCATTGAATTTAATAAGTTCAACCACAAAACCAGGAAGCACACACTGTACGATTCCAGTTCATTCAGCCTCTTTGCTCAGAAATGTGTCACCGTGTCCCAGCTATATCTGTTCCCTGAAGCATCAGTGCCTGTTCCATGTCAATAAGTGTAATTTGCAAATAGTTATGTATTATCTTGGTATGGCTCCTGTCTTGTGACCTGTGTGAGAAGTTGGTATAAGTGGAGCCATTTTGAAAATGGAGTCAGGGCAGCCATTCCAGAGGCGCTGACTTGCACGTCTTACTCCTTGAAACTTTGGAATGTTTGACCTGGGCAAAACAACCTTTGGATGGGGCCAGAGAAGCATTGCCTTCTGATCTGTTTGTAAAGTTAAGAGGAAAGGTGATATTCAGACTACAAGGACTGAAAATTAAAAATGTTCTTTAGATCAGTAAATAGCCATCTATAGCTAAAGGATAACTTAGGTTATTAACACCAATAAAAATTTCTTCCTTCTATTCATTTAATGATTTTCCTTTCCTTTGTGTTAAAAAACCCTTGCCTTCACCCCATAATCGAACACTATTTTGATTTCTGCCTGAATCAGTTCATCCCAGAATTGCAACTCTTTTGGATCTCGAGTAAACATTTGTTGCCTCTCACTTTGGCTTTTTATTTTTAGGTTAACACCTGTCACAGTCCTATCTTCCAGAATGCAGGCTCCTGGAGAAGGTAGTCTCAGTGGAGACCAGGCCTCAAATCTTGGCAGTTTTAACTTACTGTGTGACCTTACTCTTTCTGAGCTTTAGTTAATTCAGGTAAAAGGTAAAGGTTGGAGCAGATGAACTCTAAAGCCCTTTTCAATGTAAAAGCAGTTTATGTTGGGTTTCTGGTCAAGATGGCAAAGTAGGTAAATGCTATGCTTGCCTTCTTTCATGACCACATAAAAATTACAACTAAACTACAGAACAACCATCATTGAGAACCACCTGAAAACTAGCTGAACCAAAGTCCTATAACTAAGGATACAAAGAAGAAGCTATGTTGAGACTGGTAGGAGGGGCAGATGTGAAACAGGCTGTTCCCACACTCATGTGTGGCATCCAAAAATCAGGAGGGATATCTCAGCTGTGGAGGTCCCCCCTGAGGAGGAGTGAGGGGTCCCAGCCCCACACCAGGATCCCCAGGCAAGGGTTCTAGGGCTAGGAAGAGAAGTCCTTATAACTTCTGACTGTGAAAACCAGAGGAAATTGTGGCTAGGTGAGACTAGAGTGGCTGCAGACCCAGGTGTTCCTCTTAAAGGGCCTGTACATGGACTTACTCGATGATGGACTCACTCACTCTGAGCTCCAGCACTGAGGCAGCAGCTTGAAAGGCACCAGGGACTAAAGGGAGGAACTGAATTATCTGGCTTCAAGGTGAGGGTTAGAGGGGCAGCTATCTCCCAGACAGAAGTGCTGACAGAGGTCATTGTTCCTTTGTTGAGCTCGTCCCACTCCCCAGCATGCAGATGAAGGTGGCCACCATATCTTAGTTTACATCAAACTGACTAACACAATTCACCTGTCCCTGGTGATTTCCTGACACCCACCCCACCCAACTTGTGGGCCCACCCAAGCCTCTTCTAATGGCTGTTCCATGGAAATGTCCTGGCTTGGCTCATGCTGTGGAAATTTCTAAAATCTCTCAAAGGTTCACAAACTCCAAATAAGCAGCATCTGGCCTCAGTTTGCCCCATTCGTCTTGCTAAGCAGCCCCAAGCCTGGCACTAGTGGCAGCCATCCTTGGTTCACAGCTTAGCCTCTCCCAGGAACTTCCAAGTCTAGCACAAGTGGCAACCATCTGCAGATCATTGTGTAGCTCATAACAAGTGGCTCAGGGAAGGGCACAGACAGTGGCTGAACTTGGCCTGCAACAGAGCCCCTCTCAAGAGGCCCTAGAACCACACAGCCAGGGCCCAGCTTCAGACCACACCAGACCACCACCCAACCACCTCCACAAATGACACACCCAAAGGTCAGATTTGGCAGGCACCAGAGCCCTGCTAAAGCGAATCCTGCTCTGTAGGGTCAGTCCCTGCACAATAGCTACTCCACTGTAGTCATAGCCAGTTCTCATAACCAATCAGCCTAAGGGTCAACCCCTCCCACTGATGTACAAACAGCAACCAAAGCTCAACTACAACACGAAGGCACACATTACCCATACAAGGGACATACCTGGAGCACCCGGCTCAGGTGACCAGGAGGACTGCACTACTGAGCCCCACATAAAACCTACTACATACGGCCACTCTACTAAGACCAGAAGACATAGCAATTCAACCTAATGCATAGAAACAAACACTGGAAAACAGCCAATATGAGAGACAAAGAAACATGTCCCAAACGAAAGAACAGAACAAAACTCCAGAAAAAGAACTAAACAAAATGGAGACCAGCAACCTACCAGATTCAGAATTCAAACCACTGGTTATAAGGATGCTCAGTTATCTCAGTGAGAACTTCAACAAAGAGATCAGAAATAAAAAAGAGGAGATAGAAACATAAAAAAAAAACAGTGAGAAATGAAGAATACAATAACTGAAATCAGCAGATTTTATGAAGCAGAGGATTGAATCAACAATTTGGAAGATAAGGTAGCAGAAAACACCCTATCAGAACAACAACAACAAAAAAGAATCCCCCTAAAAAAGTGACAATAGTTCAAGGGCCTTCTGGTATAACATCAAGCATATCAACATTCACATCATAAGGGTACCAGAAGGAGAAGAGAGAGTAAAGAGTTGAAAACTAAAAAAGTAATGACAGAAAATTCCCCTAACCTGGCAAAGGAAATAGACATACAAACCCAGGAAGTACAGAGTCCCAAACAAGGTGAACCCAGACAGACCCATACCAAGACACATCATAATTAGAATGCCAAAGGTTAAAGACAAAGACAGAATCCTAAAAGCAGCAAGAGAAAAGTTACCTACAAGGGAGCTCCCATAAAACTATCAGCTGATTTCTCAACAGAAACTTTGCAGGCCAGAAGGGATTGGCAGGAAATGTTTAAAATGATGAAAACTACAGAACTACAACCAAGATAACTCTACCTTCAAGGCTATCATTTAGCCAGTCAAGTGCCTGACCCTCCACCCCTTTTATTGGGGCTTGTGTTATTTGAGGGAGCAAAATCTGACTTTGAATGATCACATAAGGCACTGGGTTAACACACATTAGAGTTCAAAGAGCACTGGATCTGTGGTCAGAATATTCGGGAAAGTTATTAATTCTATCTCAAGCTTTAGTGTCCTCAGTTTCCTTATCTGTACAATGGGAATGACCCAAATTTTGACCTCTCGATATTGTCAAAAGGAACAAATATGCTCATGTGTAAGGGTTTAATCCTGTGACTCTGAGTATCTCATCTTTGGTTTTATGCCTTCTCAATGCCTGTTCACCAGAAGGTAATTCCATGCCTGTTTCCCAACAGAGTCTCAGAAAGACATATATGCCAAGTTTACCCTTTAAAACAAAAGGTTTTATTATAAGGCAGAAGCTCAGAAGGCTGAGACTACATCATTCTAGGTAAATGGCTGAATTTAGATGTGCAATTTGCAGGCTGCAGGTCCTGGTTCCTGCCTGTCAGATTAGTGGGAAAATAATGTGCCATTTCAGGCTGACACCAAGACTCAAATGCCTGCAAATTACCCTGGACCAGGTTAACATCAGCTTCCTAATGATTGCCACCCCCCACCCCACCCCAAAAAAGCTAGTCTTGTCTAATATACCTATTTTTTTCTTTTTTCTTTCTATAGATTGTACCAGAAAAATATGAGGAATTTTTACTCTTTGGAGCATTTTTCGAAGCTAGCATGATTGACCGGAGGATTGGCGATAAACCCATTAGCTTTGAAGTTTCTATTGGTGAGTGCAGACAAACGCAGTGCCTGCACATGGTGTGGACTTTGTACCCATTTTTTGAATAAGTAAATTAGAGCCTCATGTGGAAATGATAGCATTCTGGTGGAAGTTTGTACCTCAGAAAACAATAATTTTTTGTCCTCTTGTGTCACTATGTAAGGGATAGATTTATTTTCATACCTCAAAAAATAGGTTAAAAGTATAGCTTGGACTCAATCAGACTTGGGTTACTAATCCTGCTTCCATTATCCTAGGGTCACTTAAGTTCTCTGGTCTCAAGTTTCCTCATCTATAAAATAGAAATAATGATAACTTCTCATAGAGCCATTGCAGGGGTTTATTTAATGAGTTAATGCAGGCAAGGTGCCATACACATAGTAGGTGCTGTTATTGTAACTCCCAGCAATTTCCCTGGGTTGTTGTACTTCTGGGAAAATCATTCCAAGAAAGGACATTCCTTCAGAGAATGTCTTGATTCGTATTCAAGAAGCTCCCCTTCAAAGAAAGAAATAGGGATGGAATCCCGTTAATTTGTAACTTAAGTAAATTTTACAAAAGAGAGCATAACATGGATGTACATGAAGGCTCGTTGTCATTGCCAGTCTTATTTCTTTGGTCTGCCCATTGTTCTTTCCACCCTCATACTGAGATCATATTTCCCTGCCCTGGAGGACATGAACTTGGATCCTTTATGCCAACCAGCCTGATTCTGCTTGTTGACACCTGACCCCTATCCCCTTGCTACTGCTTCTGCAGGTAATTTTGGGAACTTGATTGACGGAGGGTCCCATCATGGGAGTAAGAAGAAGTCAGCCGAATCAGCTGAAGAAGATAGCCTTCCACTGCTGCACGAAGGAGAAAGGGATGAGGCTGTCATCCCTATGGTCTCCACCACTCACCCAGAGAAGCCACTCGTGACAGAAGGGAACAGGTAGGAGACACAGCAGAAGCAGCAGTTTCTGGCAGTGGGCATCTGACCAATATCTGGGACTGTTTGATTCAGTTCTTCCCTAAAACCAGAAATATCATTTATTAAAATCTCTGTTATGGGAGCAAGTGCGAACGGGCAACATAGTAAGTGCCACACTATTAAATCCTTTAGTGACATATCGACAATTCTCCAAATGATACATGAAGGTAATTCATTTAAAGGCAGATCAATGATGGTGGCTATTAATATCATATCCGAAGCCCCCTTTATTCTATAATGTTGAGGCATAACAAGGTAGGAAGGTCAGAATTTGAAATTGCAACCCAAAACCTATTAACAGTTGTTAATATTCATCAGAGTTCTGTGCTATTATGTAAACTCAATTTAGTGGAATTATTGAATACATCATTTTTATTATATTTTGCTACAGTCAAAATTAAGAACTCAAAAAACAATTGTCAGCCCCAGGAGACTTTCAGAAAACAGCTGGGACACCTATGTGTACCCTCACTGATCCTTAATCCATGTAAAATTTCAACATGCAAAAATAAGTAAAATGATAAAATTCTGTTTTAAGAAAGTGGCGTCAAGCACCAACCAAGTGATTTATGAGAAAAAGGGCAGGCCACACATAGTGAGAGCCCTCTGTGTTCTGAGCCTTGTGCTAAGAGTAGCATCTTTATGATCTCTGCGGATTCTCATAAGACAACATTGTTCTCCCCATTTACATGCAAGGAGATTGGAACCACATCACCAGTGCTCTTCAATCTCTCTGCTCTTCCAGCGGTTCTCAACCTGTGGGTCGCGACCCCTTTGGGGGTCGAATGACCCTTTCACAGGGGTCGCCTAAGACCATTGGAAAACAAAAAGATATTTACATTACGATTCATAACAGTAGCAAAATTACAGTTATAGAGTAGCAACGAAAATAATTTTATAGTTGGGGGGGTCACCACAACATGAGGAACTGTATTAAGGGGTAGCGGCATTAGGAAGGTTGAGAACCGCTGATCTAGACTCTCTCTGGGCATGGACCCATGGCTTACTGACCACTGTTAGGAAAACAAGGTCTCATAATCAATTTCCCCACTGAACCGTCTTTCCTGAGCAGCACACCCAAACCCCTTCACTTGGGCATCTCATAAACTAATCACCAGGCTCATTATCTGCACAGACAGCTTTGCTCTTCCTCCTATCTCTCCTATCTCATAGACTGGCCCTACCATCTCCTTAGTCCTCCAAGCCACAAATCGGAAAGTTGTCAATTGTTCTTTTTCCTTCTCCTCCACATGTGACCAGTGCTAAAGTCTGGCAATTTCTAGTTCATATGTATTTCTCATATCTATTGCCATTCCTTTCATTCTGGCTGTTGGCGTTTTCACCTGGATTATTTAAAAAACCTTCTACCTGGCTTGGATGTTCTTCAAGAAATTTACCAAACTATCTGAACCAGTTACTCCCCTAACTGATATCATCCATTGGCTGCCTGTGGCTTTCAGGATGAATTTCAGAGGCCGTGGCTTGTTATTCAATCCTTATTTACTTCTCTACCATCATCCCCAGCCACAGAATGGCCCTGGCAGTTCCCCAAACGCATCCTGCTCTCTGCTGCTCCTGGGCCTTTTAAACATGCTCTTTCCTTTGCCAGGCAACACGTCTCCTCAGACCCGCTGGCTCCCATGACCCTTCAGGATGAAGCCTGAGTTCCCTTCCCTGAATCTCAAGTCTGATTTGGATTTCTAGACTCACCTCCTTCAAGCACTAATCACACTGCATGAAGATGCTTTTACTTGTCTGTCTCCCTGCTAGGCTGTGACACTCTAAGGGCAGGGCTTGTGTCTTACTCACCCATGTACCTGTTTATCACGTGGAGTTAAGGAGTTGCTGTAACTGGGGTGGGCACAGGGTACTATGGGGGCATAGAGAGGGTGAGTGACTTACTCTGCCTGGGGAGGAGGTAAAGAGTAGGGAAAGGTCACCGAAAAGGTGGCATCCTAAAGGATGAGAAGGGGCTTAAGGGAAGGAGAAAGAGTGTTTGGGACAAAGTAGGAAGAGTAAGTAAAAATAATCCTCGCGGCGGCCCTCTCATTTCTGAGTATGTCCTACATTTTCTAAATCCTGTCCCTCCCATGGACCCCCTTCTTTGGGGTCTTTTTTGACTTCCTGACAACCATGCTTGATTGTCTGTCCTCCTTTACACACATCAAAAAGAACCCCAAATTTCCCAGCCTTTTAATGGCTCCTCCATCCGTTTTCAAAATTGAGGACATGAATGAGTGGATCCTGTAACTGGATCTGCAGCTCTGGGAGCCTCATCAGAAGTATCTTGCGTCCTTTCACTGCAACCCGGCAGGGAGAACTACCCCCGACCTTGTTGGACTAGCCCAGGGGTCGGCAAACTTTTGAGACGGAAGAGCTGCCAGGGGTCAGCAAACTGCGGCTCGTGAGCCTCTGAAGTAAAACAAAAAAATGAAAATAAAACTATCAGTTTCATTTATAAAATTTTTGAAGGATATTATTCACATAATGGTGACTATGTAAAAATATATTTATGGCTCTCGAATAATTTTTAAATTGTTGTGAGGAACAGGATTGGCTCTTCCAGGGGTCGGCAAACTTTTGAGATGGAACGACGTACCCAAAGAGCCGCATGTGGCTCACGAGCCTCAGTTTGCCGACCCCTGGGCTAGCCTATTGTTGTCTATTGGTGAGAATGTCAGGGGATATGGGAAAGGCTTGGGAAAAGAAGGTCTCCAGGCACCCTCAGATGAACCTCATATTGGTGCTGGCCGGCTGGCTCAAGGAGACCAGAATAAGTCATGCTGGTGTTTTGGGGGCTTTCTGTATATTTCTCAGTCACTATACTGAGGCCCTGTCCACATAGTGACAAGCCTGGGTGACAGCAACTGAATTGGAAGATCCTATGTCTATAATAATCCCTACAAACATGAGCGCGCACGCACACACATACACACCCACACACACATGCACATGGACATGCAGTGACCACACACACGTGTGCACACACACACAATGGATTTGTCTGTTGCCTCAATTAAAATACCACCTTGTCAGGGGTGGTTTAGCATGCCACTTAAAATATCATCTTATGTTTGTTCTGGGTTTCCAGTTTTACAAAGCACACGCACTCACATACAATTTATGTGTTGGGCTGGAGCTCAGGAATGAGATTGGCGCACAAGACAGCTAACGATGGGTCATCGTTTGAGTCTCAGGATTCCAGCCTGTGCTTGCCGAAAGCCACAAAGCTGGTCATGTGTCAGCACAGCCATTCACACTGGCAGTCTTCTCTTTTCACGGGCAGCACCATGCCCTCCCATCTGCTGTCCTCCATCTGCACTGTAATTCGCCTGAGAAACCACAGCAGCCTGGTCCACGCAGACTCAGGGAGACCAGGAGGACCCTGGGAACCAAAGAGACAAAGGTCTTGAACATCATTAGCACAAAATAATTCAAACCAAAGAAACCTTGGAGCAGTACAGCACTGAGAGGGAATTTATTCAGTTGCAGGATTCTGAGTGTAATAATTTTAAAAGGAGATTAAAAAAAAGAGCAGCTTAGTTCCTAACCTTTTTTACTTTCTTGTTTTGTTCTCCTGCTGTAATCACAACCTCAGTTTCTGCCAAGAATTTATTTGGCTTCGCTTCTGAATGGACACCTGCTGGTTTATTTTCTGCAGAACTGTCCATGGGGCAGCTCTGCTAATTTTATGGTCTCCAAAAGAAGTTCGGGTTGGAGAGCTAAAAAGAACCATGCATCTTTCAGGCTAAAGTTCTCTTTAGCTTTTTGGAATGCAAACAAAATTGTCTCTTTTTCTCTCTCTCTTATTTGTTCTCTCTCTTTCTCTCTCTCTCTCTCTCTCTCTCTCTCTCTCTCTCTCTCTCTCTCTCTCTCTCTCTCTCTCTCTCTCTCTCTCTCTCTCTCCTTCCCCATCCCCCTTTTTACCCCTCTATGCATGTGACTCCAAATACTGTCTGTGCCCATTTCAAGAAATTTGCTTTGACCTTCCGGGTGTTTGTGGGAAAAAACAGGGGTGGGGGATGGGATAAGTGGGGAAAACCTAGTTAAGAATATAGCTGTCGAGAGGCAGGGAACTTCAGCTTTTTGCAGCCCTTCTCCCACCTTACCTGCCTTCCCACCCATCCCTTTCCTCTGAGGGACCTGAAATTTACAAATTAATTCCTTCTTTCCTGTCTTCAATCTCATCCTGTTAGCTGTCCTTTCCTTATCAGTATTTAATCATATCCAACAATCACCCTCAAAATTCTCTTTGGCTCCACACCTCCCCTTCTAGCTACTTTGTCATCCTTCCTGTCTCTTCTTAGCCAGGGGAGCCACCTACATTATTAGCACTAATGCCTGACAACAATAAATATTGGATGGATGGATGGATGGATGGATGGATGGATGGATGGATGGATGGGGTAGATGGGTGGATAGATGGACAGATGGATGGGTAGATGGATGGATAAATGGGTAGATGGATGGATGGGTGGATGGGTGGATGGATGGACAGATGGACAGATGAATAGATGGATGGATGGACAGATGGATGGATGGATGGATGGATGGATGGACGGATGGATGGTAGATGGATGGATAAATGGGTAGATGGATGGACGGGTGGATGGGTGGATGGATGGACAGACGGACGGATGGTGAGCCATGGAATGCTGAAGTTTAATTTGAGGTACTTCATCCTTATTATTTTTTTACTGTCTTAAATTCCTCTAACAATTTCAGCTACAAAGGCATTCACATCTGTTATCTCAGTCAATTCCTACAGAGTGCCTAGCCTATAGTCATTAAAGGAAAAATGTTAGTTTTCTCCCTTTTTTCCTCTCTAAATTTAAAATCTTTCTCCTTGAAGAAGGCATGCCTGATAAATCCTGCCCTCTGGTGATCATTTCTAATCTTTGTCTTGGGTCTGAGAGTGGTGGCTGTGAGTGCCTCTCCATTGGAACCACATAACTGTTCATGGTTTATTGTTCGTGCATCCCCAGTTATAGACTAAGGATGAAATTAATAGTTTGATAGTTTTATCATCATTCCTCCCCCACCCCACAAAGAACATACAAAACATAAACAGGTGGCTGGAATTTCCTGAAAAACACTGATTCTCTACTAACTTCCAGACCTAACGTGTTTTCACAGGAATTACAACTACTTGCCATTTGAGGCTAAAAAGCCCTGTGTCTATTTCATCAGTTCTTGGGGAGACCAGACGTTTAGGCTGCACTGGTCCAACATGCTGGAGAAAATGGCGGACCTGCTGGTAGGTAACTCTCACAGGTGATGGGTTTGAACATTGGGAGGCAAAAGGATTTCTTTTATCTACCCAGAGGAGGGTCTTGACCTCAGCTTAAACATAAATATGTTGAGGCTGATATGTTTGGAGAATATGTGACTCCTACCATGTGGACCTAGCGGGACGAGAATACATCTTGCAAAATCCTTGGACTTTAAATCAAACCATCCAAATTCAGATGCCAGTTCCGCTTCTTACTGGTAGAGGACCTAGGGCAGGTTGTTTTCCTAATCTCCAAAGGGCAGGATTGTCAACTTTCTCACAAAACTGATCAATCCTGGCTTCAACTAATTTAAAATCCTAAGTCCCTAACATGGTGGACAGTTTCCTACAAGATCAGGCCCTGGTGCCTCTCCCATCCAAGCTCTCACACGCCCTTCCTCCTGACTTTATTCCAAGCACAGTGGTCTCCTTTCAATTTCTCGAAGAAACCAAATACCTTTATGTCTCATAGCCACCTCCATGTCACTCCCTCTCCCTGGGCTGCTTTCCCCTCCTCACCTCTCCTGTGTAACAGTCAACCTCCATGGCTCAGGTTCAGGCATTTCCTCAGAGAAGCATTCTGATCGCCTCTCCCTCATGGTTTCCCATAATACACAGTTCTTACCACAATTTACAATTGATTTGTGTGCTTATTTTTCATTTTCCACTGTTCTCTGGCATCTAGAATAATGCTTGGCTCCTGAGAGGGGTTAAAGAATTCTTTGAGGAATTGAATACCATATTTCCCCATATATAAGATGCACCTTAATTTTGGGGCCCGAAATTTGAAAAAAAAAATGTATTACATAAAGTTATTGAACTCAAGCTTTATTCATCAGAAAATTCATACAACTCCCCATCACTGTCAAATGCAAGTAAAAAAAATCTACAACCACTGTAGAAGACACACCCAGTTTTTAAACCCCAAGTTTTTCGAAAAAGGGTGCGCCTTATACATGGGGAAATACGGTATATGAAACTATTGAAAACAGTGTCAATATGCAATAAATGTAGGTGGCTCCACCCAACCGCCAGGGAGGAAAGACAGCCTGGGAGCTCTGCTTCTTCGGTATCTTGCACCTTCCCTTTGTGATTGCTTCTCCCAGCTCTCACATTTCTCTCCACCCCACACATCTCGTGATGTTGTCCTCTACTCTGTCCCATAATGCCTTACCAGATGATTCTTGCATTATCCCTCTCATTCCACAAAAATCCACCCTAAGAAAGACCAGATTTCTCTCCCCTATTTGCATTATAATCCTGTCTCTAATTGTGTAAAACAAAGCATTGCCTCTGGCCATGGGACTTCATGGAGGTAGAGTCTGAAGCCTGCTGTGGAGCCCCAGTTGGGTGTCATGTCACCCCATGCGGAGGCCACAGACTCACTTTGTAAGGCTGGTCTTGCTTCTCCTTCAGGCAAGATAGATAGTTGATTTCTAAAAGGCTTGACAAAACCAAACCAGAATTTAGTCCTAGTGGCTATGGTAGCCTGTAGCACTTGTTTCTCACAACTTTCTCAGTGTCAGGACCCCTGCCATGCTTGGCATATCATGGCTAACCTGGTTGAGTGTTTGCTAAGCACCAAGCACTGTTTGAAGAAATTCACACCTTTGTATGGTGCTATAGGCGGGTACTATTGGGTTGTCGGAAAAGTCATGACCCATTTTTGCAACGAAAAACCGAAAACATACGTCATGACTTTTCTGACAACCCAATATTATTATCTGATTTTATAGATGAGGAAACTGGGCCTAAAAGGGTTAGGTCACCCAATAGAGTCCACATTTGGAGGTAGTGTGACCCAAGCCTAAATCCTTAATCACTCCACCATGTTGCCTGTACCTACAGTGAACAGGGAAAGAGGAAAACATGTCCCTAGGCATCTGATAGAGGATGTTGCTTTTATGAATTCTAGCAAAACGCACAACATGTACATTGTACTTTGGGTGCCATTTCCCTCCAAGCCACTGAATGTAATCCTAGATTTAGACCCAAAAGGAAAAGTACAATTATTAAGTATATAAATACAGCCATTGCCATACACAACCTGTCTTCCTTTCCCCCAGCACCTCACCCCTGACTCAAAACCCCTATAATCAGAAGGACCAATAGCCTTTTAAGCTCAGGGATTAGTCAATATAATTATATTCCTATAGGACAAACTGACTTGAACATTGCTTTTGACGTTTTTGATAATTATATTTAACTTACTCTACCTTGTCAGGTATTTCCCATGACATTAGGTTTCCCCATAGGGTACATGCTGAATAAATAGTACCGAGTTAGGGAATGGCGCTAGGACAGAAACAATGAGCTTGAGCAACACAGGAGAAGACTTGAATCTGAACCAATTCTAGTGAAGAAAAGGAAGTTTCTAAGTTAGCATGCAGTAGCATTTCCCAGTTCAGGCACAAGAAAATGAAGGAAATCTTCATTTCTGAAACAAAAAAATAGCTGAATATTATTTCTTGGATGTAAAAATGTCTCATTCCCACCTCTCACCCCTCCACCTCGGTGGTTTGTTTTCAGGAAGAGAGTATAGAAGAAGTGAAAGAATTGATCAAGATTTCTGAGGAAGCACCGGAAGAGAAAATGAAGATGGTGCTCAATGACTTCATCAGTCAAAGCAGGTATCCGCCGGCGTATGGGGTGCTGAGACTATACAGAATCAGCTTTTTTAATTGCCTTAGAAAATCGTTGATTTGACATGCATTCAGATGGGCATTTTATAGTGTTATGCCCATCTTTATTTTTTTCAGTAATGTAGTGGGCTCTCTCTTGCTTCCTAGCACATAAACAACTAAAACACAAAGCAAAGGGAAAAAAAGAAAAGAGAAAAAAAAGAAAGACTGCTGAGACATTTTATGAAACAAGAAAAATGCAGATAGTGTTAGTGGTTCTTTGCATTTGGCAGATACTCAACAACTATTTGACAATGAGATGGATACATTATATCGAACTCTATTTAATTTGTCATGTAACACATTAATAAGAACTAATTAATGACTCTTTTTCCAGGAGGTGGACAATGCAATAAAAGATCCAAAAATCGGGTATAGCTACCTCTTCCTGAGTAGCAACCCTCAAATTTCATGAATTAACACAATATTTATTATCTCACAGTTTCTGTGGGCCGTGAGTCCAGGGGTGGCTCAGCTGGGTCCTTTGCTCAGAGCTTCTCACAGACTGCACTGAGGCTATCTGAGGCTGCAGTATACCAAAGCTCAACTGGAAAGGATTCGCTTCCAGGGTCATGCACATGGCTACTTGCAGAATTCAGTTCTCCATGGACTGTTGTACTGAGGACTTCGGTTCCTTAGTAGTGGTTGGCTGGAAGTCAGCCTCAATTCCTTGCAGTGTGGGCCTCTCCAAACGACCTCTCCCAACATGACCGCTGACTTCCTCAGAGTGAGCAAGTGAGAAGAGTCCTAGAGAACATGCCAGCAAGATGGAAGTCCCAGACCCAATCTTAGAAGTGATGTCCCATCACTCTTGATGTTGTCTATCCTGAGCAAGTCATTATATCCAGAGAATCTTTAAAGTGAGGGAATTACACAATGGCAAGAAGAACAGGAGGTAGGGGTCATCTTAGAGGCTGTCTACCACATAACGAAACACTTGGACCAATTCTTGAAGTTAACAAGGTCAAGACTGGAGCAAAACTGAGAATTTGTCATCATGGAATTAATGGAAAAGGGGTGGAGATACATTTGATGGAAGGCAATAACTAGTGGATCAGGGATAGTGAAATTCTGGTGTTCTGTTTTATAAGTTCTGGCTTTGCGAATCTCTCAACTACCCAAGCATTTTTACTTTAACAAAATAGGAAAGCAAAGACATAAATATGTAGTTTTGTTTTTCCATCTTGATTTCTTTCTTGTTTTTCATTGTAGAAACAATATATATATATCAGTGCCGCTCCTGCTGTGAGCTAAGTACCACCTGCAAATCCTTTTAAGCATCTTTTAAAAGCTTCATGATCTCATATTTTTAGAAACTGTGGGCAAATTAATAGCTCAATAACTTTTCTATATTAGAAGGTTACTTGGGGTGATAATCATTCTGCTTTCAAGTTTACAATCCACTGAAAAAATATTCATGAGGTTCAGACAGAGATGATAACGTTAGTTTTATATTTGGTAAATCTGGATTTGAGAAAGATCATACTGCGCTTCCTGGTCTCCCCAGTCCACAGCTGAGCAGCTGGATTTTGGGATTCCCTCCCCCAGAAGAGACAGACCATTAGCCTTGTGGAGGTGAAGAGGCTGCCCATAGCCAGCAGCAGCTTTTTGAGCCATTTATATTTCTTCTCCCATTGCATGCATAACCTTTACTGTAAACAATGCCTCAGTAGGGCCGGCCGAGTGGCGTGTTAGTTAAGAGTTGGCTTGGGACGCCAGCTCTGAGCAGTAGGGCCCCGATTCGGATCCCACATGAGGGCCGGTGACGCTGTGCCCTCTACAGCTAAGATAGTGAACAACATTTCGATCTGGAGCTGGGATGCCGTGAGTCACCAGCGACAGCGTAGGCTGCAGTTGGGCTGGCCTGCAGCGGGCGTGAGCTTTCGTGCACTTTCATGAGCTGCTGTGAGTGGCCATCCAATGGCTGTGAGCGACTGCCTCACCCAGGAAGAACTCAATGATAATACCAACATGGGCCAGTGAAGTGACGTCCTCCACAACTAGACTGAAGAACAAAAGGACAGCAACTTGTCTGTTCCCCTTCTCCGATTCCCCAACGCTGTTCCCCTCCCCAATTCCCCAATAAAATCTTAAAAACAAAACAAAAACCAAAAAAAAAACACAATGCCACAGTAAATATTAACTGTGTAAACACATTCTTACAAAATTTTCAGTTATTTTGAAGGATAGGATTCTAGTGTGACTTTTGCATCAAATTATGTAGACATTTATGTTTTGTCAAATTGCCTAACATAAAAGAGGGGAGAGACCATTTCCCCACATCTTCATCAACCTTGACTATTATCACATTTTTCAATAGATGAAAATGGTGTTGATTTTTATTTATATTTACGTTATCCCTAATTAGAACAATATCTTATTTCTATACGTTTTTGAGCCATTTATATTTCTTCTTCCATTGCATTAAAAACATTTACCATTTTCCCACTGAACACATTTTTAACTTCATTCCTCAAAATGTTACCATTCAAGTCCTTTGTACAGTTTTAAAAATGTGAAGACATATTCCAGTACTGAGTCTCAAATATTTGCTTCACAAATTTTGAGGAACCTTTTGGTATATGTTAAATTTGTAAGATGGAGGAAAACTGCATTAATTTGTTTGTTGTTGTGAACTTGGACAGCAATCACAATAGATATGAACTGAAAGAAAGTGGAAAAACATCCACTATTACCCATATAGAACCTGGTCATCGTTTTGCCCAGATGAGAAAGAATTTCTCATTTTGTCTCTTACAAAAGTTAGGGCATCATTGCTTAATCCTAAATGAAAAATCTTGGCTCTGTGGCTTCATCAACTTTTCCATTGTATTGCAGGAAATATATTTGCAAATCTCTGGAATTATATAAACGGATTTGTCACTAAGTAGGCTTCAAAATTGTTATTCTTTTCTTCTAGTGCCTTTATCTCCGAAGCAGGAAAAAAGCCCAAGATGTTGAACCAAACTACTTTAGATAAGAAACGACTTACGCTCTGTTGGCAAGAGCTGGTATGTGAAAATCTATTTATACTTTGAACAGAATTAAAACACGTGCTTTAAAAATAAACCTCATGGATGAGGCAAAGGTCATAGACTACATGAGGATAATGTTCTCAAGGTTATACATGTGTGTGATTACAGGCAAGAATGAGAAGGAAATATATGGGTGAGTTGGGAAGGAACTAGCTTTCAATGAATGCTTACAAGAAAGAGCGAGAAGCCCACCAGTCCTAAATCCTATTCTGATGGATTTCACCTTGTTCTTTTTCTTGATATTTGTATTTTGTCAAAGGCTATAGACTCTTTCCCTTGACCTTCTCCCTCGCAAGCTGAGAGATCAAAAGGAAAAACAAACAAACAATTCTTCCTCTTCTTGATTTCCTCCCATTAAGAACTGTGAGAAAAGTTGTAAGCACTTCTTGAGAACAGGGCAGTAGGTGACACCTCTCTGTGTCAGAGACCCTGTACTGTGTTGGGCGACTTATAGGTGCTCAGTCCCTGTTGAATGAGTAATGATTGAAAAACACCAGACAAAGTCAGACCGTGAATTATTCCACCTCAAAACCTCAATTCCAGCAATGGTACCAAGGGACATTTTGTATGAGGCCATGATAATTCTGCAAAGAAAAATTACTCAGTGTTTGACTGGCCAGAGACATCTTAAAGACGTGAGTCGGGCCCAGAGAAATTAAATAATTTTTTCAAAGTCACAGCTAGTTAATCATAGTCTAGAGGCTAAAACCCAAGTCTCCAAACTCCTGGTTCATCCTTCTTTCCAGAATAATAAATGAAGGTTTGTGTACTCATTTTCTGTACTCCAAGGGAGGCCAGATTCCTGCCACATGTGAGATCTTCTTCCTCCCCCAGTTCTTCTTCAGCATCTCTGATGGCCCTTCCTGTCTCTGCAATGTCCCTCCACTACCTCTGGCCCACAGAGCTCTGTTTCTTCTCAGCATTCAACAGTTCTTGGCCTGAACAAGACCATGATTTCAGCATCTTTGCAGTGGCCAGCTCTACCTCCTCATCTCTAGACATGTATTTCCACCTTCCCAGTAGACATGTAACCTGCTTGTCTCACAGCACCTGAGACTTAATACATATCTCCTCCTCCACCCATCACCTTCCCACCTACACATGCCCTGCATCTTGTATTGACACCACCAGCTACACTTGTTGCTCCAATCGGAAGCCTAAGAATCACCTTGGGATCCTTATCCCTCACCCACAACTGTCAGTTCAGCCCCAGGCCCTATTGATTTTGCCCCTGAAAGGCTCTGGGACTTCACTTCTTCATCCCCAGCATCGCTGCCCACACCGACTGCCTTAGTGTCTCTTTCAGATCAAGTTGGAAGCATCCACGAGGCCTCTAAGAAGAGGCGGTGAGAGAGGCAACTAAGGTCACAGACTCTAGGCTCAGCTGGAGGTCAGCTCAGCCCTGCCTCTCAGTGTCTGCATTCCTCTGTTTCCCCAGCTGTGCAACGGGAATAGTAGCACCTTCCCCAGTTGCTATGAGGAGTAGCGAGCATTAATAATACAGCAGTTAGAACATTGCCTGGAACAGAGAAAGAACTCAATGCATTTTAGCTGCTGTGATGATAGTTGTTAAGTATCAGAAAGCCTAGATTCAGGGCTTGTCTACCAGAGCTATGGGGCAAACTTCTGACGGTTCTGGGCCTCAGCTTCTCATCTGTCAAACAGAAGTGAGATGATATTCTCTGCCTCCATACTCCTGTGACGTTTCTATTAAATGTGCAGTGTGCATAGTGGCGGGCCCTGAAACAGCCCTTAGGAGTGGCTCAGCGTGGCGCTTACAAATCCCCTCAGGATTCTCCAGCAACAGGACAGTGTTTCTAGAAAGATGTACCCTGACTCTGGTCTTGTTTTAGGAGGCGATGGCCAAGAAGGCTCAGGGGATCATTCAGCCACAGAAGAAAAAGTTCTCTCTCAACGAAATGATCACCGAAGCCCAAAATTTTGTGGAAAAAATCCGCTTTCTTGTGGATGAGGTAATCAACTTTAGCGGACCAGCTCATTCAGAAGAGTAGACCGGATGTCTTCCCAGTGAGGTCTGAATGTTTGATAAGGATAAAAGATGGAGCGATGTTTTCTCCCAAGCCTTGCTGAGCTAAGCAGGCACTATTAGTTTAGGGGTGAAAAAGCAGATTTTAAAATTAAGCCAAACATCCAAGCTTTATTGATTTTTTTAAATGAAGCCTGCGTATTCAGCAGAAATAAAAAGCATGTTTCTTAATGGACTCAAGAAAAGTCAAAATCAGCACGGAGCCTTTGATAACTTTTCAACTGTAAGACTATTTCAACTTATGTCCAGTTAAGGTCAAATCAGCTTCTCATTATTAAGCTAGTTGTAACCAACTTCTGATGATCTCTAGGATGATCTAAAAAGGCCCTTATATTTGCTTCTGTCACATGCTGGGTTTTGTGTGGGAATGTTTCAGAAAGCCGTACAGATTTAGTGCTTCTGCTGTTCTCAAAAGTTGTATTTCTTTTTTTTTTTTTTTAAGATTTTAAAAAATTTTTTTATTGGGGAATTGGGGGATGGGAACAGTGCTGGGGAATTGGGGGAAGGGGAACAGACAAGTTGCTGTCATTTTGTTCTTCAGTTTAGTTGTGGAGGACGTTGCTTCACTGGCCCAAGTTGGCACCATCATTGCGCTCTTCCCGGGCGAGGCAGATCAGTCACCAACTTCTGGACGGCCGCTCACAGCGGCTGCTGGCTACACACGGTAGCCCATGGCAACCCACTGCAGCAGGGGTTGCAGCCTACGCCATTGCCAGCGACTCACGGCAGCCCAGCTCCAGGTTGAGCTGTTGTTCAGCATCTTAGCTGTAGAGGGCAGTGTCACTGGCCCTCATATGTGGGATCCGAACCAGGGCTCTCTGGCATCCCAAGCCAGTTCTTAACCACTGCACCACTCGGCCGGCCCAAAAGTTGTATTTCTTGTTGTGAATCAATTATTCCCTGAAGGCATAATAACCAGTGACACAGGTAGTCATTTTAGTAGATACGGGGATTTTAATAAACACCCAGAAGTTTCAAACCAGGCTTCAGGGCTTCAGGTCTGTGAACTATGATCCCTGTGGCCAGGAAAACGTCCACAAGGACATCTCTGTTTCCAAATCAAGGGAGAAGGGGTGCCCTCGAGAGTACCAATTGCACTGGAGTGTTAAGCATTTGAAATATAGAGTATCTGCCTCCAGCCCAGGAATGCTGAAGCCTAGTTTATGAAGATACACTTACCCTTCATTTGGTAGCTTTGTGGACTCAGCAATGTGCATTTCAAACACTCGCAACATAATGGGCGTCTTGGCAGGGAATTCTGCATTTCCTATCTTGACTAGCTCAACTCTGGAAGTCTCATTTTTGTGCAATTCAGTCAAGTTTCTCCTGAGTCACCACCCAAAACAGAGCTAAAATACTTGCAATCATATTTTAGGAAAAATTCCCTTGTTGAATTGTTTTTTTACTTCCTTAAGAGCAAATGGCAAGCCATTCATGGATATTAGTTTTTGCTTTTTTTTAATTTGAATATTCTGGAAATGTTACCTGGTTTTTAGGAGATCCTATGCTTGAAGCTAGATCATTATTATAAGATTCTAACAACAACAACAACAAATCCACGGGAAGGTGTAGAAAAATGTTTGTTCTACAGATGGGGAAAAGTAGGCCATCAGAAATGCCACATCGTGGGCCTAATTTGCATATTCTCAAAGCACAGTGAGCAGCTTGGCAAATGAGGTGTACATGCACTGCTAGTTCATGACCTAAAACTTTTTCTCTTTTAAAAGAAGCTACACTTAACTTGCTTAATTGCATAGATGTTTTCAGTACCTAGATGGTTTGAGCCTCAGAATTTGTTTTGCGGAAGGGGGAGTGTTTCAGGAGAGGAGAACTCTGGAAGTGCACTTGTTAAACGCCAGCCTCTCACATCCACTTCCCTCTGTCCCTGCAGCCACAGCACACCATCCCCGATGTCTTTCTATGGATGCTCAGCAACAACAAGAGGGTGGCATATGCCCGCATCGCCTCCAAAGACCTGCTCTACTCCCCCGTCAAGGAGCAGATGGGTAAACACTGCGGAACCATCAAAACACATTTCCTCAAAGTAAGTCTGCACTGTTTTGACTCAAAGATGGGAAATCTTTGGTTTTTTCAGGGGTCGTTCAGCATGCTTAGTGGGCGACCATACCTCTGACTCTTCCCCACACCTTTCAAAGGTCTGAGGACAACTGGGATACCTCGCCCTCTCTTGACGCAAATTGTGATTCCATAGACTGCCTCGAGGCTGAATATTTTCCAGTTTACCAATTAACTATGTCACCAGACACATATAAGGTTTTTTTTAATCTAGTGGGTACACCTCAAGGTTACTTTAATTTTTACTTCTTTGATTACTAGGAAGAATAAACATTTTTCTGTTAGTGTCCTCTCAGCCTTTTCTCTTGTGTAATTTAGCTATGGCATCTTTTCACATGAGTTCATCTCTATTTTAAAAATAGATTTCAAAGAAAATTATAAGAGGAGTGGTTTATATTCCACAGAGCTGCTATTTCAGGATTGCTGGTGGCTTTAAATTGTAAAAAGATGATAGTCTTTTCAACTTGGGTCCCTGCACCTTTCATAAAACAAGCCCCCTCCCCCCCCCATGTCTCATGAGTAGATACCCCTAGGCAAAATCTGTGGATGGATTCTACTGTCTCTAATTCAAGCTTTAAGTCTTTCTTGGAGATTCTGAGTATTTTCCCTCTACTAAAAGAAATTTCCACCCCAGAAGTAGACTTGAGCAAATATGGAGAAAGAGTGGTCCAAAGGCTGAACACTCACCAATGACTGACAATAAGAGTATATGGTTCAACTGATTAACGTTTCCCAGCTCATAGTAAGTAGACTGTTCTCCCGATTTCAGTTCAGGTTTCTTGCTATAACATAATTCTTCTACTGCCTCAGAAGGAGGGTGAGAAGGCTCAACAACCATGCTATATGAAGGATGGATGAAGAGATAGCAATGGGTAACTGAGAAGATTTGACAGGCTGATTGAGACTTAAAGTGTTTGTAGGGCTACCACATGGATGATGGGCTGTGTGTGTGTGTGTGTGTGTGTGTGTGTGTGTGTGTGTGTTTCCACAGGATAGAACCCCATGATAGCCATTATAGGGAAATGGTTCCCTAAATGGAGGTCCATAATATGTTCTTCATCCATCAAGGTGTCAACAGAGGCTGGACCTCTACTTGATATAAATATGGCAGTCGGCAGCTAGATTAGATAGCCTCTAAGTGCCATCCAATTGCTAGAGTCTACTGTAGATGTGATGGTTAAATGTCATAGACAGAAGAGGCAGGATGGAGCAATGGTTTCATACATGGGCTTTGAAATCAGGTGAATCTGAGTTGGGATTTGTATTAGTTCACTAGGGGTGTTATAACAAAGTACCATTGAGTGGCTTAAACAGCAAAAACTTATTATCTCACAGCTCTGAAGGCTGGAAGTCTGAGATCAAGATGCCAGCAGGGCCACGCTCCCCCTGAAAGTGTCAGGGAAGGATCTTCCAGGTTTCTCTTCCAGCTTCTGCTAGTCCCTTGGCTTGTGGCAGCATAACTCCAATCTTCACATAATGTTCTCCCTGTGTCTCTACTCACATTATGTTCTTTTTATAAGAGCCTTATTCCAGTTCAACCTTATTAAACTATATCTGCAATGACCCTGTTTTCAAAAGGTCTCAGGTTATGGGATTTAATTAATGTTCTCCAGGTATTGGGGTTAGGACTTCAGGATATGAATAGTTGAAGAAATACAATTTAACCCATAACAGAATTGCAGGGCTAATATTTATTAGCTGTGTGACCTCGGGTAAGTTACATACCACCTCTGTGTCTTGTATTCTTCATGAGCCAAATGGGGGTGGAGTTGAGGATTAAGTAGATGAATGCATACAAAGAACAGAGTGTGCATCACCCGGAGTAATCCCCCAATAAGCGCTGGCATTCATACAAACGGGCATCCAACATCTAGAGGACGTTTCTGGAATTGTGTGTCCCCTTCATATCCAGTGAAGTGTGTTGGGGCTCTGTATGTTATTTTCTGTCATGTGTGTAAATGATTTTTAAACCCACCCCTGTAAAACTGTAACTGAAAAAAGAAAATTTCACCCAAGTTGTTCACCACAAATATCAGGACTTTTCTTCAGTTTTCTCCATCCAAGGAATTGTGGGGTCACAAGAAATATTTATCTTAAAAATAGCAAATCATTTCAGAAGGCCCTGTGCCAAAAATACTAATAAAAAAAAATCAGTGGAGTGTTGCTCCCTCCTAAATATTTTGATGTAGCCTGGCATTTTTTAAATTAGAACCGAGGACAACTGTCGAATAAAGCCAGAGGGTAGACATAGCTGAGAATCGAGAGCCTTGGCTTCCCTCTCCATTTGCATTTTCCTTTTGCCATTGGGATTGCTTTGGGTGATAGCTTTAGAAATTTCATTGAATTTAATTGTACCGACTTGAAGCATCGGGATGAGATGATTCAGCAAAACTAGTTTTACTCCTGTTTCGATTGTTACCCCTGCTTTTAACTCCATCCACTTTCCTTTATGCGTTTTTGCTCACTGAATTGGTAAATCTCAAAAAAGCAAGAGCTGCACCCGGAAGACAATGTCTCCACGCACCTGCCACTGACTCGGGTGTCTGAGCTGGGAATTAGCAAGTGCAGGAAGACAACGCCGAGGATGTGAATCTCTAAAATCTCCAGGCCAGGGTTTTCTCAAAGTTTCTTCTATGGAACAGCTGTCCTCGGAGTGGTTCCATAAATGTCCGTGATCAAACACATGCGGGAGGCTGCAGTTGAATCCCTCCCTTGGAGTGTCACAGTGCTCATTAACCAATTAGAAGGCTCTGAGAAGTCCTGCAGTCAGGAAATGTCTTTAACTTTTATAACTCATGCTTGCCAAATATCAGTCATCTAGTATAGCTATTTATCAATTTTAGGAAACTACCGTTCTTAGGGTCCCAGTTTGGGGAATATTAATCTAGAGGAAATGAAGGTGCCTCATCTGAAGTCGCTTGGCTAAGTAATGGTAACTCTGTAACAGCAGCCAGGGTTTCATGGTCCCTGGTTCCATGATCTTCCTTTTTCTCTACTTTAAATATCTTCACAATGCTACTAAAAACGCTGGAAGAGAATTTGCAGAGCTCAACCCAATCCACCATCCAGAAAAGCAGAGTTCTCCCCGTTCCGTCTCATCCCCACTGTGCCTCTAGTGGCGGAAGGATGAAAGGACATTCATTCATTACCAAAAGGAAACTTCCTGTGGGAGAAGCTGGGTGCACTTATAGCCCAGCCAGCAGGTGGTGCTCAATCTCCCTTTTCTTCTCTCCTTGAGTCACCTCTCTTTCCTAGTCTACCCCGCGTTAACTCGACAGAGCTCTTCTCCTTCTTGTCCCCATCTCTATCCTATCTTCTGCTCCAAACCTCTAGGTCCAGTCTCTTCTTTTCAGGCCTTCAGTTTTCCTTCCATCTTTTCCTAGGATGCAGCTGAATGCGGTGGCTGACAGACACCTTCTGGGTCCTGCCACAGAGTGAAACTGCTACAAGGCAAACAATCCTTTCTCTTACAAATACTGATGGACTAACTTGGACACAATTCATGTGATTTGACATCTTTCTCTCCTTTTTCTGACTTGCCAAGATTTCCCTCCCTTTTAAGCCAGCTAGCCTTCACCAGGACCCTAGAGGGAGGTGGGTGGGGCATGGGAGAGGTGACGACTTTTAGCATTCTGTCTCACACAATTTTTATGCTTTGGTGATCATAGTTTTTTTAATGCACTTTTGTATTCTTCGTTTTTCTCTGTTTTTTTATTTTTTTCTGTTTTTTTTTCTTTCTCCACTACCTTACCATGCTAATCTCAAAAGGAAAGAAATTGCTGTGGTCCATCAGGCTACAGGGGCACATAAGAAAGAAAGGGGAGTGGGGAAGGGGGAGGCAAGGAAGACACGCCCAGGCCGGAAGTGCCTGGGAAGTTAAAAATGGGACACTGTTTCTGAAAGCACCTGGGAGGGTGCTGGATAATGCCGCCTGTGTTCCAACGTGGATACTTCAGTCAGAGACTGCATTGTCTTGCAAGCAATTTCAATTTGTGTATTTTTAAAAAGATGTATAACCTGCAACCTTAGGAGTGCGACAGTGGTCCTGGTGTAACATTTTCATATGACGTTAGCTGAGTTTTGGGTTCTAGCCATGAATTCACACACACATATTGTTTTCATAGCCGTAGAAATGAATGACGTTTTTGTTTTACTTTAAGAAGCAAAGGATATCAGACCTGATTGGGGCAATGCAACATAGCAGGTTAAGTGTCTTACTACTTAAACACTTAAAACTATGGTCTGTAGACCAGCAGGATCAGTGCCAATAGGGAGAAACGCAAAATCTCAAGCTCTACCCCAGACTGAATCTGAATTTACATTTTGAACAGATGCCCTGATAATTCTCATGCACTGATACCCATCAGTGTGTGAGTAGCACTGGCCCTGGAGCCAGACGGAGCAGGGTTGAGTCTTGGCTGTACCCCTGCCTCGCTCTGTGACATTGGGCAATTGTCTTAACCTCTCTGAACCTCCATTCTTCATCTTTAAAACACACACAATAAAAGTACCTACTGTATAGTCAACATGCAGATGAATGATTATCTATGACTTTTTAAAAGTATGCAGGAAATAGGACATTCTGTTTGTATGGAAGAATGTTAGACCAGAGCCTGGGACAAGGTAAGCGCTCAATGTGTGTAAGATATTATTATTAATTATTATTCTTACTATTATTATCAGAAAAATAAATAATTCAGCAAATATTTACAGAGTGCTTCCTGGGTGCCAAGCCCTCTTTTAGGCATTAGGGGATCACTGTGAACAGATAGACAAAAACCCCTATGATGTCTACAAATGGCAGAGGGAATGCTTTTATTCCAACAAAATAACCTCAGGTTCTCAATAAATATTTGTTTTATTGAACAAGTGCTCAATACATTTTAGCTATTATTATTATTATTATAGAAATGATGCATGGAGGATTACTTGTCTTATTATAAGTTTTAGAATTATGAGTTGCAGAGTGGTTGTCTTGACCAACAACAAAATGACCTATTTTGCTTTTTGTAAGCTGAATAAATAACACATCCCCCTCCCTAAAGCATCAAATCCGAACTCCTCCGCATAACCAGCAGGATTCTTCCAGCCTTATCTGTGTCGTCCTCTGCCCCAGCTCTTTCCTTTCTGAAAGCTCTCAGCAAACGGTTCCGGGTGCCGAGTAAGCGCTCACTAAACATTAGCTCATATTCCCACTGCACTGTTAGTTGCTGCCCCCTTATCTTTGTTCACGCACGTCCCTCTTCCTGGGCCTCTTCCTGGGGCTCCTTCTCTACAAATCCAACTCCAAAGAACTGATTAAAGCCCAGCGAACAATCTGCATCTTAAAGAAAGGATGGAAGTACCTATTACTACTTCTCTGCCCCCTTAGTTTTTCTCTCTTACATTTAACTTTGCATTTCAGGAAGTGAATGCAAATTGGCCTCCTTGTCTAGACGGGGTGGGGACGGCGGGGGAGGGGGGCTGTGTCTGGGTCCCTGTGACACGTCCTAACCCCCCTGCCTCAGCAATTCCTAGTGGCACCTATAGTAATTGCTGAATTGAGTTGCTCAGAATCCATGTAGGGAGCTCACAGAGCAAGACAAGAAAGTGAACACCCGGGCTCCATTTTGGATTCAGGGGTTCTCCACGGGTGCCTTGGAAATCGTCAGCAAGTTGTCACCTCTCATAGTAAAATTTTGTGATTCTCTGTGGGAGAGAAGCGGTGCAGAAGAAAGAGGGCAATACTGATAGGAAATCCTGAGAAACACTAAGAAGGGGCTCTTAGAAGAGTCAAGAAAATCTGGAGAGGTAGCCAGCTGCTCTCAGAATGAAGGCCTTGCCTGCAATCCTGAACGCAGCCAAGCCTGGGGCCTGGGACTCCTTAGATGGGGTAAGGGGGCCCCCTAATTCTGGTGATGGAGGAGTAAATTAGAAGCCACACTGCATTGAGCTGTGTCTTCACATCTTGAGAGCATGTGTAACCCCACACACACACACACATATGTACATGTACACACACACCACACACATAAACATACAAATTCAAACAGACATAAATATAAATACAAATCCGAGTACCTTTACAGGAGAGAGCAGGGTAGTGAGGGAACTGGAAGCCACCCTGCATGAGGAAATGATGAAGGAGTGAGAGGTGTTTAGCCAGGAAGAAGGAAGATGGTAGGGCCGGTAGGTTCCATCAAGCACATGGAGGCCTGGCCTCCTGAATGACATGAAGAGGGAGAGGCTGTGGCTGGAACTCCAGGCACTTGGAAATTCTGGGAAGGACGACTTCAGTGCAGGAAGAGGCAGCCTGTGGGGTTTTGGAGTTCAGAGTCTAGACCTGGAATCACCTCTCCTGGGTTCGAGTCCTGGCTCTATACATAAAAGCTGAATGTTTTTTGGGAACTTATCTAACCTCTCAGAGCCTGCATTTGCTCATCTATAAAATGGGGGCAATAACCATACCTACCTGTTAGACTGAAATGATCCAGGGCTCAGGAGTGCTTCCCACAAGGGCCTGTTTAAGCTTCAGGCCCCACTACACCTGGACGCTCCCGTAAAATTGTGCATCGTGGCAAGTGAGGCCATTGTTCTTGTTTTGATATTGGGTTGTCGGAAAAGTCATGATGCATTTTTGCAACGAAAAACATAGAAAAAAAAAACGTCATGACTTTTCCAACAACCCAATATAAGATGAGCTCCTGAGAACTGCATATGTCCCCAGGTGCCCAGACCTCTTTTCTCAGAAAAGAGTGATGCCCATATTCAGCTCCTACTAACAAGAGGGTCTTCCTCATGACCTTTCCGCAGCTTCCTGGGAAACGTCCAGCTGGTTGGTCAGTGCAAGCAAAAGTCGACGTGTACCTGTGGCTGGGCTCCACCAAACACTCGAGCGCCATTTTGGACAACTTGCCAGCAGGCTATGAAGCAGAAGTGTCCTCCAAAGTGGTTGGTGCCATTCAGCCCCCAGCCAACCTGCTCTACCAAGGTATGATGCCCACGGGACAAAGAGGGTCATTAGGTGTCCGGTGGGCTTCTAAGAAAACAGTGAGGAGGGTGGCATGCGTGAGTCGTTTGTGCATTATTTTAAAATCAACTTATTTGCCTTCTTTTAATACAGTTTCCACCTTTTCTTCCTTACCTCCCAATGCCCCATCTAAAAAGAATAAAGTGAAGTCGTTAAACACATCTGGAATAAACACTTATATATTTCTGTTAATGGAGAGAAAATCATTTGCGTTTCTTTGGAGGCAGACTATATCGGTTGAGCTTGCATTTTAAGGGAAACATATCTTTTAAATAAATATCAGTAAGTTCTTCTGTTGACACGATCTGTGGAATTCAAGCAGATTTTCCCCTCTTACAGGGCTTTGGAGATTTGACCCATAAACAACAAACATTTACATTTCCCTGTAAGGACCCAATGGAAATTGGTATCAATGAGGTCATTCGTGTTTCTGTAGCTTGCTCGCTGGCTTGGCGACTTCTGGGAATTCAGCATGCTTTATGTAATCCTTTCTCCTGTGTAGATATTTTCTATGAATGCCTTCATGTTTACCTTTACATATAATTTTAATTTTTGTTATAAATATGAATACCTTACAGTTGCATTTTGCTGTTTCCAGTCTTCAATTTGCAGGACCTCTTGCTGCTGAATTCAGAGTAGATTACAGATTGACCTTCACTTTGACTGAGGCTGGGTTTTGAATTGAGCCAGTATGGGAAACCCTGGAGAGCTATCTATACACCCGGGGTTTCCTGTGTTGCACAAGGCTCTTCTGACATTGGTTGACCTTGACCGCCAGTGGAATCTACGGGCTCAATAGTTAGAGAAGGCAAGGTTCAGGAAATAGCACCTACCATGGCCCAAGCATTGTGCCCTCTACTTATTGTAAGATTTAATTTATTTCTCATATCAACCCTTGGTGGTTTCTTCATTTTACAGATGGACAAAGGATGTATCAGAGATGCTTAGAAGTTGTTCAAGATCACACAGCTAGTAAATGATGGAGCAAGTGCTCTCCAAACCCTGCTTTATTTTCACTGCTTTTTAGCCTGTCTTTAGAAAGTTTTATCTTTGGGTGAAAAACACCCACATCAAATTATCTCCTTCCATAGGCGCTATCTCTAGAGACCCAATTTATCTGGAAATATTTGCTGTCCTAGCTACTAATGATTCAGAGAAAAGGAAAGAGTTTTTGCCAAACTTTCTGATCCTCTGCAGCATTTTGTCTTCATGGAGTGACCTAATACACTTTCTTTGTTGTGAACTACTCAACTCTTACTTGGGGTTCCCCCACTGGACCCTTGTTTGCCCCCACCTGCGGCTCTCTCTTTGCCACCCATACTGTCAAACTGGTGTCCTCACTCCCGCCTTTAAGCTCTCATGGCCCCTGCCTGCAACTCCCCTGGCCTCCTGTCACTGTGATTGAGGTGCTTATCTTATCTTCTGCCCTCTCCCTGGCGCTCCCCAAGAGCAGGGACTGTCTTAACTACTCCAGGACCCTTAGAGACCAGAGCTGTACAACTGTACATGGCACAGAGTAGGCGTTCAAAATGACATCAGCTGGCTGAATGGAGGAATGGATGGATGGGTGACTCAAGACTTTATTCAGTTTATTGAAGCAAAAACTATTTGTGGAGTAGCCCCTTTCTTACACACACACACACACACACACACACACACACACACACACCAGTAGAAACAGGAGAATTACTAGGAAGTAAAATGTGGCATTTGAGAAAGAGAAGGTTATTTTGGAATCTGACACAAATGAAATTCAGGCTCTGGTATTTGTTAGCTCTGCAAACTTGGAAAAGTATTTTAGCCTTTTTGTGAGCCACTTCCCTTATCTATAAAATGGAGATAATTATATACATTTCACAGTGTTGTTATGCAGGTTAAAACCCACAATGTGGCGAAAGCACCAAGGAGAATGTCTGGCTCCAAAATACCCAGCAATGTGGCCTCTCCCCCTCTCTTCTCTGCATCCATTTCAGTCTTGGAGGCGGGTGGTACTGTGGTCTCCTTTATCCGTCTCTGGAAACACCCACAGACACACATTGCACACCGACACCCATGTGCACTTAATGTTCCTAAAAGCCCACTAACGCCTGCCCATTTCCATTGCTTGTCCACAGACCGGCATGTCTTTCAGCTGAGAGCGCACATGTACCAAGCCCGGGGCCTCATCGCGGGTGACAGCAACGGACTTTCAGACCCCTTTGCCAAGGTCACGTTCCTTTCCCACTGCCAGACCACAAAGGTAACCAGAGAAGCCCACCTGCCTACTTCCTGCAGCCCACAGCCAATCTGCAGCAGACCCCCAGGAAAGAAAAAAAAAAAAACGGGCACATTGCAAATTCCCATGTCTCTGGGTATGTAGGTGTTTCAGGCTCCTAGCACGTGTGCAAGGAAGGATGGACATGGAGTCTGTTGTTGCAATATGGCCCACTGTCCTGAAGCCAAGAGAGCAAACCCCAGAGGCAAAAGAAGGGTGGGAGGAAAAGAGAAGAGAGGAGAAAAGCAGAATCTGGCCCCTAGAGGCCTGCCGAAATTCCAGGCACAAGGCCACGTTCAGTGGGGAGTGAACACACGAGCAAAGAGCACACAGACAACCTGCACGAGGCCTATGATGCTCCCTTTACTGAGGGGTCTCGGTGGGGAGGAAGGCTTTCCAGCTCTGTGGTCAGGAAGCCTAGACTTTGCACTGTCACTTTGTACTTAACGGCTGGGGAACTTGGCACGCTTTCAATACCTCTGCAATTCAGTGTCTCTCTCCTCTGCAAAATCCGACTTCCTAAAGGATGCTGTGAGGACCAATGGAGATGGGTCTCTACCTGTGTCCTCTCTACTTTCTCCCTTTTCTGGACACTGAATGCTGCAATGGGAAAAGGGTTCCTAATCAGCCCAACTCTGCTAAGCCGCTTTTCTCATTTGATCGTATTCGCTAAGGATTTATTCTGTTCTCTGAGGGTTCTCTGTTCTGTGAGAGGGAAGCTCTGTAAAGGATTTGCCCACCTCTGGGAATTGAGACAAAGAGGCCTGAGGTTACAATGGAGCTCCTTTACTTTCTAGCTGCATTTACTCACCAAACCTTGGTCTGTCATCTTAAAATAGGGCTATTGTGAAAAAGCAAAAGCGTAAGTGTATAAGTGATTGATGAATGGTGGCCATTACATGGGTTGATGTTGAGAGGGCTGACATTTCATTCCAGAGTGAGGCCCGTGATCTGGGTAATGAATGAGATTGCATTTTGGTTTATGATACACAGACTGAGATCGTATTGTGAACCGGTGTTGCGTTCATTTACCAGCTTCTGTCAAGTGCTTTCTCTGTGCCAGGCCCATGCTGGGCTCAGGGGGGATGGAGGAGCAGCCCTCGCTCCTGCGTAATGTGTGATCTGGGCATGGAGATAGGCAGGCAGGCCTCTGGACGATGAGTCGGCTCTACAGTGATAAATCCCACAGTGCGGGGCCTTCAAGAACCACTGGAGAGAGGGCTGAGCTCTAAATAGGCGGGAACTCGAGAGAGACCCCAGAAGGAAGGTGACTCCATTGTCATTTAGTGAATGAGCTTGAAAACAAGAAAACTGCAGACTGCTTTCTCCTTCCTGATTTGAGAGTTAGTACATGACGCCGTGATTAAGAGTCTAGATTCCGGAGCCACATTGCCTGGGTTCAAATCCAAGCTCTTCCATTAATTGGCTATGTGACCTTAAGCAAAACCCGCTTTGTCCTCATTTTCTTCGTCTGTAAAATAGAGATGATGACATTGTTTATACTTCTCAGAGGGTAAAACACCCAGGACAGTGCCTTACTTCTAATAGCCTTTATGTGACTGTTTGTCATTATTGTCACTGAGGCTTTT
Organism: Hipposideros armiger; assembly: GCF_001890085.2. Taxonomy (NCBI): domain Eukaryota; kingdom Metazoa; phylum Chordata; class Mammalia; order Chiroptera; family Hipposideridae; genus Hipposideros; species Hipposideros armiger. The sequence continues at coordinate 4,439,550 of NW_017731428.1, read as the reverse complement.
CACTGGAAGCAAGAGGGATTCTCCAAGGGTGGTACCTGGGGACCATCATCCACCTGCCACACTGTGGAACCCAGGCCCTCAGGGCTGATCTCAGGCCCAGGATGGGGCCCCCGGGCTTGAGGGAGCTCTCTGGGCTGCCATGTGATTACTCTTCTGTTTTGTGTCTCCATACAGTACTTTCATTCGATATAGACCTATATCTCAAAGGAACAGATGGCATTTGTTTATCAGATAATCATTTGAAAGGGAAAATAGGTTCTGTGGAGCTCTGGACTCTGTCTCCATACTTTAAACCAATTACCTAATTCTTGTTCATAATAAAAGCCCCTAGGTGACAGCCATGATGCTAAGCATTGTGTATGTATTGTTTGCTACATCTCACTGCAGCTCGAAGGTGTTATTAATGTCTCCATTCTGGTGATGAGGGTGGTAAGGCTTAGAGATCACAGAGGTAGAAGGTGGTAAAGCCAAGATGATACCCAGGTTGGTTCCAATTCCAAAGTCACTTTCCCTGTCCTGTGTCAGTGTTGTGATGCCTTGCGGGGACTGGTCTGTGTGTGACATGACCGTCTCTCGCACTCTTTATGGCCGGAAAGCTGAGCCTGGGGTCGCTGCAGTCGTAGCTGAGCTCCACCGGTCACCTGGTAGCTCTTATCTGAACTGACCACATGGAGCTCAGGGAGAACAGGGCTGGTACTGCAAATCAATTCCCCATAAAGTGATGTAATGGTACAAAATATTTCAGAAGGCAATCCAATTATTCCAGATGTGCCCGAGGACGCGAGGCTTAGAAATCTTGTGGTGACTGAAGGCTAAAGGGCAAGGGAGACAGCTCTCAGAAAGAAAGGTTTGGGGGAAACGGGGAGTGAGACTAAGTGGCTAAGAGGGAGAGTCTTAGAAAAGAGGGAATCTCAGAGGGTGGAGAGCATGCAATCTGAGATTTCAAACAAGCAGATTGATACTGAGTCCTGAGGACATGGAGGGTCTCTTGTTAGACACGAGTACCCCAGTGCATCAAGGCTGGCACATGGTAGGTGTTCAGTAAGTGTTTACTCAATAAAAGAGTGTTGGTGGGGTAGAGTGGGGTGGTCCACAAGCACTTAATGAGTACCTACTGTGTGCTAGGTACTTAATACGCTTTATCTCGGACAATGGCCATAACAACTCTATAAGGTAGATTCTAACCCCATTTAAATGAGGAGAGGTTACATCACCTGCCCAAGTTGAAAGTAAGTCATCCATGAAACTAGGGTTCCATTCCAGGGGTACCTGATGCGAAAGCCATGCTCCATTCATGGTATCTCACTCTTCTTCCAAGTGTTAACAAAGTGGTACCATAATCTCCCAAATAATGTCGTTGAACATGTTTATGATATATATAGATGCTTACGGAAGCCCTGAAGAAATGAAGCTAGTGGCGGGCACCTTGGCAGAGAAGTGGGAGAATGCATTTTTGTTTGGGTGAACCTTTCAGTACCTCTCGAAGGTGGCCATGGTCCTTTTACTCATGGGAACCACTCTGAGGACAGGCTAATACCCACTCATTCATTCATGCAAATAGCTATGGAACAGCTGCCATGCACAGGATGCTGTGTTACTACCTGATACTGTGCCTAGCACATGACAGGTCTTCAACGAATATATATGTTGAAAGAAAGAATGAATGAGTGAATGCTGGCCTCTAGAATCTTACCAAGTAAAATATATAGACCAAAGTGCCAAGGAAGACATCAAAATATTTCTGTAGGAAAGGCACTGTAAGGATCATAAATTGCTTTGGTGTCATACCATGAGGTGCATGCTGCAAAAGAGATCACATTTTTTAAAAACAACATAAAAACATGTGGTTCTTTGTGATATCAGTCACTGACCTAGGCTGACTTCGCATTGCAATTCCATAACTCCCGTTTATAGGTTAGTTGAAACCATTCTTTTCCTCTTTCAAAAGTTAAGATTTTCTCTGAAATGTTATGTCAAAAATCTTACTGTGTTTGATGTGTAATATAGTCTAACGGTAAAAAAAAGCAAGAAAGGAAGGAAATTGTGGAATGCATGCTATTTTTATGACTCACATAAAGAAGAGCAATAAAAAATTCTTTCGTGACCATGGTGCCAATGATTTAGTGCTATGACTAGAGATGACTCTTGGTGTAAGACTGAGATGACTGTTTTATGTGGGCTTTGGAGCCTGGGTGGTAAGTCTGGGCCAGATCACTCTCTGATCATCCTAGAGTGAACAGTGACAAGTAAGAGTGAACTTTAGAGGTGGTATGAAAATTTCCCCAGGACCCAGCAGCCGCGGTGCTGTATCCACCTGTGAAATCATCCATTTGCCTGCGCTACCTGAGAGAGAGGAAAATATGAATGGCCTCTTTCCAGGACTGGCCTCACATATTAATGGGGTAGTTTCTGCCCAGGTGCAGTCTACTCACCCTGCAAACAACATCAGCCCTTAGTTCTGTGAAACTGACCTGTTTCCAAACACCCAGTTCATCAGAATAGAGGATTCAAGTCCAACTATACCCTCCCTTCTGAAGGTACCGCTTGAGTGGCCTGGCAGGGGGCTGTGAGCCACTTCTAGGTGAGACACTCATGGTTCTGGACCGATTATGCCGGTTGTGGTCCTTCTCTGTCCTTTGGTTTCTCCATCTGTATAATGGGTGCAACCAACTCCCAAGATCACAACTCGCTATGATAGAAAAAACGATGTCATACAAAATGGTGAGCATAGTTTGAAGATCAATGGAGTCAGTTCAATGGAGTCAAATAAATATCCACAAAACAGGTGAACTCCATAGAAGACTTGTAAGATTTAAACCAAATTTTAGCGTATTTGATAACAAAATTGTATTTGCTCACAAGCGAAGACTCACCAGATCTCCCCCATCCTCAGTTGGTCCTTCCATAAAATGGGGATACTATTAGCATCTACTTGGTGGAGGTGAATGAGGTCAGCAGCCTGGGCTTTGGTGCCAGAGTTCCAGGTTGAATCCCGGTTCTGCCACTCACTGGCGCTAGACAAGTGAGTCTGTTTTCTGGTCCATAAAATGTGAGTAGATAACTGTATCCACCTCCCAGAATTGTTGTGAAGTTTGAATGAGACAGTACATGTAAAGTACAGCAGCCAGCACATAGTAAGTGCTCAATAAAGGGCAGCTAGTCTTATTATAGCACTACCGTGAGGACTGAGTGGAAATGATGTATGCACAGAGGGTGTTAACCATTATAGGGTCTCTGGGAAACTTAAATAAGCTCCTGCAGGGCAGGGAATCTTTTCATCCCCTAGCATCTGGCATTTAGTGGTCCATCCATTTACCTTGTCGCTTGACTGTTGAATAAGGGAGCAGTGATGGTGAGGACGTGTTCTCTTTGCCATCCATAAGTGTCTGTCGAATGCACCTCAGAACCCCGACAGCCCACTTGAATGAGCTGTTGCTTTTCTTTCGGCCCTCCCTTCCAGGTCATTTCCCAGACCCTGTCCCCCACCTGGAACCAGATGTTACTGTTCAATGACTTGGTGTTGCACGGGGACCCCAAGGAGCTGGCGGAGTCCCCGCCGTTGGTGGTGGTGGAGCTGTACGACAGCGACGCGGTGGTGAGTGTCCCAGGGCAGTGTGGGCTGTGCCTTGCTGAAAAGGCTGCGTTCCACTGACTTCCTTTATCTAACCAGCCTGTGATTGGCACAGAACTCTAGATGTGCCTGGAGGCAACCCTGACCTGGGAAAACAATGAATCACAGAACCGTGAAAATTGATAATCGTCATTTGCTTTATTAAAAGGATTTTTCACTTGGAGTTCCCTTTAGATTGCAATGAAAATGGGATCTGGTTCACAGGACTTCAGGAGATACACACTTCTTCAGGAACAGGATGCTCATATAAAGCAACGCTCCACATGCTTGTTCCCAGTGCCCAACTAGCCTCATATTTTATTGCTGCCTAATAAAATCTTCATGCCTTTTGGAATCAGGAGGCATTTATTGACCTTGCCTGGCTAGAAGGAAATGGATGGGTCCTGTCACCAATTCAGCCTTTGTGTAATTGGGTCTTCCCTGCCCCCCCAACCCCCCACTTGGTTGTTACTTCCAAACCCTGCAACAACGCATTCACTTCCATCCCATTTCTGTTAGGATGTTAACCAAACCTCCTCCTCTCCAAAGATGTGTGTGTTCTGACACGTTGGATAGATTCAAAAGCTTACTGGAGGTTTTTTTTGTTTTTTGTTTTTTGTTTTCAAAAATTATAAATCAAATCTTCTATTTTAAATTAAGAAGTCTGAAATAAAAGGCAAAGTTTTATTTATTTTCTTTGCTGTCTCTATCTCCTTGGGAAGTTGCATAAGCACACATATATTAAGTACAACAGTTGTTTCAGGAAGCCTTCCTCACCTCCTGACCTCAGAGCATCCTGGCAGCTCTGACCTTGATGCAAGGCCAGGAGGAAATTAGGATGGGAGAATTGTAGAAGGTGAGCGGGGACCTTGGATAGCATGAATCTTGCTTCCTAGAGAAGGAAACAGAGACCCAGAAAGGTCAAATGCCTTGCTCAAGGTCACAGCTAGTTGGAGGCAGAGCCAGAACTTGAACCTAGCCTCCTGTGTCCCTCTTTCCTGCACATGTGGGAGTGGCTGGTGTGTCTGTATCCCTTTAGAGACACATGTTCTGCTTCTCCACCTCTTCTCTTCTCTTTTCTTCCTCTTCCTCTTCCTCTTCCTCTCTCTCTTCTCCTTCTTCTTCTCCTTCTCCTTCTTCCAGCATAGAGCTTTCCCTCCTTACCCAGTGGCTTGTGCCTTCAGCAGGCTTTCTAAGAAATGACTTTCTATTTGGCAAATCTGTTGCTTGGATTTATGTTGACTCTTGTTTTCAGGGCTGATTTTAACTATTCCCAGCTATTAGATCATGGACAAAAGAATTATATGGCAGGTTACTCAGTGGCCCTAAGCGCACCCATCCTAGGAATAGGTTGAACCTCACAAGTTGATACCAACAGGCAGCTTTGTTTGTTTTCAAGTGTGACTGAACTAAACTCAATTTCCACCTCAACAGAGCTTCCTTCTTCTGCAAGGGCTGGTTCATGAGTCCAAAGGCAACGAAACAGCGCAGCTGCTAGAACCCAGCCTCAGCCAGAAGAGAATCTGGGCACTGTCCTTGGACTAACAGCTGTCACTCAATAAATCTGTAACGAATGCCCATCCTGTGCCAGGGGACACAGCAGTAAATGAAACAGGCAACCCTGCCCTCATGGAGCTTACATTCCAGCAGTTTTTGAGATAAATAGCAAGGCAGCCCCATGCTCCAGCCCCATGCTGCTCCTGGGGGAACCTGGACCCATGCTCCTGGGAGCAGGTGTGGGGAAGAGGCAAGAGATAGTACCATCAAATAGTTCTTAAACTTATGGCCCATATCCATCCATACACACAAAAATATTTGAACACCCTCTTTTACTACCAAGAAAAATAGATCAGGTTACTCTCTCTCACTCAAACCTACTGACCTTCATCATCATCGTCACCATCATGACAGTACCTGGTATTGAGTCCTCACTGTATACCCGTCACTGTGCAAAGCATATGCATCATTATGTCAATCCTCAGGCCCCCATTAACAGGCACTGTTTTTAGCCACTTTTTTTAAAATTTTTATTAAATTATTTTTTATTATGAAATACACATTTTTTAGAATTAGTTTCATTCGCCACTTTTTAGGCATGAAGTTCAAAAAAGATTGAATAACAAATGGCCCAAGGCCATAGATCAGAAAAGCAGCAGGTTTGGGAACAGAAACTCGAGGTTGCCTGGACTCCAGAGCTCATGTTCATGACCACAATGATGTCCTGCCCTGGGGAACTTTTGGAATGTTTGGTGTCACCTTATTTCTCCTTTTGCCCTTCAAGTCTACCCCAGACAATTACTTTAACTTGACTCTACTGGTCTCGATATGCTGAGGACAGAGATAACCCCGAAGATAACCTTGGGCCAGGGAGCCCCTAAGATGACCCTCTTAGCGTTTACCCTGGGAGCCCGAATGGATTCCACAGCTCTCCAAGCCTTGGAAAGGGATAAGAGGACAATAGCAAGAAGGGGACCCTGAGGCTGGCAGTTTTGAAGATTATTTACAAAATTGCACGGATGCAGGTCAGAGCCAAGTGGGTGACCATCAAGGACAAAAATTCATTTCTTTTCTGCTTTAGGGGAAACCAGAATATTTGGGTGCCACAGTGGCTGCTCCTGTTGTGAAGCTGGCTGATCAGGACTATGAGCCACCCAGGCTGTGCTATCACCCCATCTTTTGTGGGAACCTCTCTGGAGGGGACCTCCTCGCTGTATTTGAGCTGCTGCAGGTAAGTGAGCTAGAAATGCCATCTGCACTAGTCATTGTCTACCTAGTCCAGGGGTCGGCAAACTTTTGAGGCGGAAGAGCCTCCATGGGTCAGCAAACTGCGGCTCGTGAACTGTGGCTCTGAAGTCAAATTGAAAATGAAAATAAAACTACCATAGTTTCATTTATAAAATTTTTAAAGGACATTATTCACATAATGGTGGTTATGTAAAAATATATTTATGGCTCTCGAATAATTTTTAAATTGTTGAGAGGGACAGGATTGGCTCTTCCAGGGGTCGGCAAACTTTTGAGACAGAACGTACCCAAAGAGCCGCATGTGGCTCGCGAGCCGCAGTTTGCCGACCCCTGGTCTAGTCTACCTGGCCAGAGATCGGCCTGACTGGAAGTACACTTCCGGGAAGTGGTGTCTGATGCCTCCCTGCTCTCCTCTCTTGGATGACTTTTTCAGAAAGCAAAGGCAGGAAACTTGGAGAGGAAAGCTGAGACTCTTGAGTCTGGTTGTCCAGGACCAAATGGGACATGGAGAGGATCTGGAAGAGCAGTGACTGAGGGTCTCTATCAGAGAGGTTACTCTCCCTGACCACTCCATTCACTGAGGACAGGTGGCACTTTACCTGTGGGTCAGACCATTCTCTCTTTAGGGAAGCCCGTTTTTCAGAAATCCCAATTTCTAAAACAAAACAAAACAAAACACCTCACTTTGTAGAGAAACTGGAAGACAAGCATTCGTAACACATAGAGAATACATAAGAGTGAAGGTGCTAGGGCGGATCCCGTGGTTATAGAGCGCATTTCCATCACTTATTAGAGTGAGGCCTTGGGTAAGCTGCTTAATCTCTGTATTTCACCTGCCAAGTGGGGATGGTCATCCACCGAAAGCGCCTGGCATGGAATTTACACTCAACAAATACTACTTGTTTCATTATTAGTAATAGTGTTAGGAGATGGACCATTAAAGCAACATATAGGGAAAAGGAAGTTTAAGAAATGCTTCCCATCACATATTCCAATAGCATAGTTTGTTTTCATTTTTTAAGTTACGCTCCATGTATGGCAAGTGGCACCGATTTTATCTGGCAATCTGAAGTTTCCTTTTTGAAAACAAAACTACGTCTAATGACAATATCTACAGGGGGTAAAAGTAGTAGAGGAGTGGCTGACTCCGGAAAACTAGACCTAGCGCCAGGCTCCTATTTTACACGTCAGAAAGCAGAGCCTCCTCTTGGTCGTGTGTCACTTTTTGTTCTATATTCCACATGTGAGTGAAGTCATATGGGTTTTTTTGTCCTTTTCCACCTGACTTATATCACGTAGCATAATACTCTCAAGGTCCATCCATGTTGCCGCACATGTCAATAGTTCATCGTTTTTATGACTAATATTCCATTGTATATATTCTATTGTGTAAATATATATGTATACATACATGTTATATACCACATCTTTATCCATCGAAGGACACTCAGGTTGTTTCTATCTCTTAGCTATTGTAAATAATGCTGCAATGAACACAGGGATACATATGTCTTTATGGCAAGTGTTTTCGTATTTTTCAAGTAAATTCCCAGGAGAGGAATTGCTGGATTACATGGTAATTCTATAAAATATATGGTAACGAAAGGAAACTAGACTTCAGGCAGGGAGTACTCAATAGAGTACACAGATGTCAAATTATAATCTTGTACACCTGAAAACTATAAAATCAATATCACCCCAATAAATACAATTAAAAAGAAAAAGAAAGCTGAGGCTCAAGGTTAACGGAATTGGATTCATTCAACTGATCTTTTCACTACTCAAGGCTTGCTGAAGCGCTCTGAGCCTGACTCTCCTAATCCAATGATTTGGGGGGCTGGACCGACTGACCCCTACAGACCCTCTGAGGGCTCGGGTCTCCATTCCAGGGCTCTACCTTTCATCCTCTCCTACTCCCTCCATGCTGAGCAGGAGACCTGCTGCTTCCTGACAGCTAAGTTAATAGAGGAAGCACTATCAGAGCAAGCAGCCTAAGAGATAAAATTCATTAGGGTTCCATTAGGACTTCTCATTTGATTACTTGTTCAAAAAGTAATTTGATCATCAGTGTGGCTGTCTTAGCATGTGGGTCTCGTACATGCTGAGAGACAGAGGCTGGAAAACGCCTGATTTGTCACCAGCTGTTCTTTGGTTTCCTCTGCAGGTGGTTTATTCAGCCTCTCCTCAGCCTCTCCATCTCCTTTACTGAAACTTCCCTGTCTCAAAAGAAGGATTTGGTTCTTCAGGCCCCAGACGGAATTATTGTCTTCATTTCCCTCCCCTCCCCAAGCTAGCTGCAGTCCCCGCACCCTCTCCCCCCAGTCTTCCCAATCTGGGCTCATAGCCCCACTATTTTCCCCGACTCTTTGCCTTGACAATTCATACAGCTTGAATTCTTCACTCTGTACCTATATCCGTAGCCAAGCCAGGGCCATTCCTTGACCAGTTTCCACCTTCCCTGTTCCCATAGGCTCTATTTCTCATCAGGGTGATTGCATTGGCCTCTTTTCTGGTATTTTAGCTTCCTACCCTTTTCCTGTTCACTTTATCTTTCACATTCTTTTCAGAACACAAGTTGGACCATACCACTCTCCTCTTCAGAAATCATCAATGGCTCCTGTTTCTTACCTCCAGAAATATTCCCCAAAGTCTGTTGTTTTGGAATGCTAAATAAGTGAAAAGAAAGTTTGAGAACTGATTCATAGTATATCCCTCTTGGGGATTCAAAATGCCAATTACCATAGGGTGAAGACTCTGAGAATATTTAATATTTCCCCAATGTTTTTGACTATGGAACTTTTTCCTTTGCATGATAACTCTTTATAGCTCATAGAAAGAAAATCTGGAGAATGTCAAATTTCCATTCATTGACATTTAAACTCTCCCAAAATGTGTCTTCAAACTTTTTTTTAATCCTCACATTTCATCATATTACTCCACACACACTATGGCTTCTTTATACCAGGCTACACTGAGTTCCCTGCCCTCACTACACAAATGTACTCCTCTGCTTTTAGTCATGCTGTTATCCCATCCTGAAGTGTCTCCCTGCTCTGCCCATCCCAACCACTGCCCTCCAAGTACCCATTTAGGAAAAAGATCATCATCAAAGTTAAGAACAAGAGATGCCTCCTCCAGGAAGCTTTGCCCACCCCCACCTCAGTCAAATGAAATGTTCCCTCTTCTTCCATCCTACAGCAGGTCATCTCCTTTTCTATGTAATTCAGGCTATGGTGAGGTCAATCGTTTACAGCTTGTCATGCATGATGCCAAGAGTGGCACCTTCTTAAATTTGGCACCCTGTCCTGAAGTTGGATGTCCTTTGAGGCCCTGATATTTTGTCTCCACTAGGACATTAGAGCAATCTGTCTTTTGACCCACCTTATCTTGCCCACTCCTGATTCTTACCATTTTGCCATTTCTTCATTGGCCCCCTGCGCCGAGTAACTATACACACCATGTAGTTTTATAAGCCAGTGGCTGATCCATTGCACTGTGACAACATTTATTCTTAGCTGGGAGCAAAGTCATTCCATCTCCACCATGCAGTGAAATCCTCCAGGCCTATCTGTGGTGAACTCTTAAGGGCATCTTTCGGGCCCTTGTGGAACAAGCTTTGTCGGGGCATTTTCCAGGCCGACACTTTGGCAGCCCCAGGATGAGTAAACATTGGTGCTTTTTAAAAACCACATCCAGAGGCACCATCCTATGACACCATCCAAGCTATCCTATGGCTTCATCTTTGGAGCTAGAGGAGCAATTCGCTTTCTCAGCGAGGTGATGTTTTGCAGGCTGAATTGCTCACCTCTCCACCGCCAAGCAGTACGGGGCATGCGTCCTCACCATTTCCCAGCTCCTCTGTCTGGTCTGCTTCATTCTGCGTCTTTGTTGTCTCGAGCCTGTTTGGCATTGGCAGTGTCTGCTGTCTGCCCTTTCTCCGGAGCTTTCTTATAATTAGATGAACCACATTTGCCGTTGCCAATTAGAATGTCTGTGCAAAAGAAATGGTGATACGTTTGTGCTTTGCAGATGAGCAGTTAGGCTTTTTTGAGCATATGGAGCTAATGTGTCAGTCAGCCAATAAACATTTATCAAGAACCCACTGGATATGGCACACTGCTTGAGGGGCTCGGAGAATGAAATGAAGTAAACAAACACTTCCTCTTGGCCAACTCAGACACACACCCCCAGTAAGGAGAGCCTTCTGCTCCAAAGCAATGTTTAATAGCACATCTGACTCCCAAGGGGCTTGAAGGGTCATCTGGCCCAGTCTCTGAGGCCCAGAGAGGGAAAGGGGCTCATGCAGGGTCACACAGCAGAGCCTGGTTTCCGGGCTCAGTCCACGCATTCCTGCACTAAGCTTCCACAGAGGACACACCGTGTTCTAAGGACTGAAGGGTAGGAGAATGACCACAGCAGCCGGGATCAAATCAGGGACAGCTTCTTGAAAGATGTACGTGTTGAGCCAGGTCGTGAAGGCAGTGCGGGGTGGCCTACCCAGTGAGAAAGAGCCTAGACTTTCTAAGCCCTTTGTGTGAGCCTTCCATAAAGCACAATTGTTTTCCTGCAGTTTTGTTAGCTCCACATGCACAGGAAGTGAGTGACACCTTTTCATCCTGGAGGTCTGCCTTTAAAAGACTTGATTTTCTGTTTTACTGATGAAGAGTGGTCTCTGTTTGATTAAATAGGAAATCTCTCATTGTAGTAGTGCAAAATGGGGGATAATTATGTCTCAGAGGGCCAGCATCTGATCAGAGCCCTTCCTCTATTCCACCGCTGTATTTCCCGTGCCGTTTTATCAGGCTGTAAGATCTATTTACCTGTCTTTCTTCATCCTCCCCTCTATATTGTGACCTACGGGAAGCTTATTAACCTGTTCACTTTGCGGCACATCGTGAGCGCTCACTAAATGTGGGTTACCTTTGTGAGTGGATGCATTTCTCAATTAATAATTAAGTGTGGTAAAATCATCTTGGTTGCCTTTTAAGCTGGAAACGTTGCTTTTGTTAAAATAATGATTTTTTTATGGAGGAAAAGGTTTCAATCCATTACACAATTTGGCTGATGGTGATAAGAGGTTGAATGAGGGAAAACGTTTTTTTAAGAAAGCATCTCAGATTCACCATTGAGCCGCCTATATCTCACTGGGGTGGCACAGCCCCAGACATCTCCTATCTTTCACTCATTCCGCACTTTCCATCAACTACCGAGCCCAGCCACACATGAAACATGCATGTCCTTGTTTTGCATTCCCACCGACACGTGCCGGTCCAAGCCTTCATCATCTCTTCCATTGTTATTCCGTCTGCCTGTCCAACTACTCCAAGAAATGAAGGTATTTTAATTATGAGAATGTCTTTCTGCTGGAATGAAATCTGTTTGCCTATGCTTACCTTCTATTCATGGGTCATTTTTTTTCATTTTTCAATTACAGCTGATATATAATATTATATTCGTTTCAGGTGTACAGCATTGCGGTTAGACATTTATATAATTTATGAAGTGATTCCCCCTATAAGTCTAGTACCCCTTGACATCATGCATCGTTATTACAATATGATTGGCTATATTCCCTCTGCTGTGCTTCACATCCCTGTGACTATTTTTACAACTGCCAATTTGTACTTCTTAACCCCATCAGTAGAAAGACAAGCACCATATGATTTCATTATATGTGGAATTGAAAAATCAAAATGAACGAACGAAACAGAAACAAACTCAGATACAAAGAACAAGCTGATGGCTGCCAGACGGGAGGGAGTTGGAGGGATGGGTGAATAATGACTGTCGTGCGGATAAGGTAATTGTGTGGCACTGTCAGCCTTCCTAGCCTCCCCTCCTCCTTTTAACCAGCACTTGTTCTATGTGGTAGGTCCCTTCTTCTGGGCTGCAAGGGCTCCCTCCCATCGACCCACCAGATGTCACCCAGATATACTCGGTTCCTGCCAGCATTCGGCCAGTGTTGAGTAATTACCGAGTGGAGGTATGGTGCCCGGAAGGATTGAGATGATCTTTGGGACTCACAGGCGGTGGTGTGTGACAGTACAGTGGTGCATGATATGAGGGGAATTGTGGGGTGCAAAGGAGACGTAAGTGATCAGACGGGGCCCTCACATCGCTGCCCAGCCCTTTCCTGGAAGAACATAACGGTGGTTCTCAGGCAGCACGCCTGGCTTTCATGCCGGCTCCTCCCGGGGTCTTCGACAGCTCTGTGGGTCCTCTCCTCAGGTTCTCTTCTGGGGAGTCCGAGAGATGAGGAAGGTGCAGCTGCTCTCCGTGGATCGTCCTCAGGCTGTTATCGAGTGTGGGGGACGAGGCGTCAAGTCCTGCGTGATCCAGAGCTACAAGAACAACCCAAACTTCAGCACGCAGGCAGACGCTTTCGAAGTGGTGCGGGCCCCTCACACTCTCATCTGCTCACCCCTTCGTTCCCACACATGGGACCGCTCCTTCACTAACTGGCTTCGGGAGATGTTTTGGAGGTTGGGGAGCCCACTACCGGCAAGGAAGACCGGTCTAATTTAGTGAAAAGCCACAGTTGCAGAATGGGATAAAATAGGTTTTTGTTCTTCTGTTTTGAAAGGTTCCAGCTTAGATCATGCAGTAAGTCAAATCAGGTTGACAGTGACTCCCAAAGTGTAGACCCCGATTCATCAGCACCAGCGTCGCCTGGGAACTTGTCAGAGGTGCAAACTTTCAGGCCCTACCCTAGACCTACTGAATCGGAAACTGTTGGGAGCTGGGGCCCAGGCATCTCTGGTTTAACAAGCACCCACACACACATGCACACACACACACACACACACTCAATGCATGCTAAAGTTTGAGAACCCCTGGCCTAGAAGAGACTCTCACAAAATGTATTTTAATGCTTAGATTGTCTTTTTTAATGATTTTTACTTAGCATGGCAGTAGTTTACACATGAACTTGTGCTTCTAAAGTGATGTGATTGGGTTTTGTGGAGTTTTTTTGGTATCTGTGCTTTTGTTTATTTCAGTATTTCAACATACTTTTTTTGTGTTCTAATTTGGAACTCACTGTGAAGAAAGAGTTTGCTTTGTCCAACCCAGTCAGTGCCAATGGACACATTTGCTAAATCAGCAAAGAGCAGAATAAAGAATGTGCACAGTGTTTGCAAACCTTTCACACCAAGCTTTGTTGAGCTTTGGGGAGCTTCCAGGGAAACAAGGTGTCAGGGCACTGGCCCCTAACTCTCGGCTCCATTTTAAATGGCTCATCTTTCAACTGGTTGATATCTTGGGCCTGTGCTCAAACATTCATTTGACGTGAGAGTTCGCCCGGTAAATAATGACAAAAAAAGAAATGTCACCACTGCCGCCATTTGGAAGTTTGTGATTTTTTTCAATTTAAACCTCGGATGAACTGTTAGTGCTACTGCTCATATTTTGGGTAATTACTCCCTGGCTTGGGAAGGCAATACTCCAGATTTCTGGCAAGCTGCAGGGTGGCCTGGAAGGATAGAATGACAAGGCAGGGACACCCTCCCAGCTTGCTTTGGCCCTAGATAGATCAACAGGGCGCCCGAAGCCAGGCTCAGCCCAAGCAGTACCCCCATTTCACCGTGGCGTCTCCCCCCCCCCCAGGAGCTGCCTGAGAATGAGCTTCTGCACCCGCCTCTGAGCATCTGCGTGGTGGACTGGAGAGCTTTCGGGAGGAGCACGCTGGTGGGCACCTACACCGTCAACTGTTTGAAGCAGTTTCTGTGTAAATCCAGAGAGCCCCTTGCCCTCACCTTACAGGTGGCTGGAACCCAAGCTGAGCAAGGTAGGAAGCTCCTCCTAGATCCTGGGGCCACAGCCTGCCAAGCCGTGGTGCCTGCAGGTGCCTGCTAGGGGACCCGCACAGAGATGCCCCGTGATCAAGTGGATCTTTCTGAAGAATTTGCTCCTTCTGTCCCCTCTACTTCGTTAGTGGCCAGATTCTTGCTTTAAGACTCACATCAGAGTCAACTGCTCTAAGAAGCCTTCCTTGACTGTTACTCAAGCTCCCTCCTGCCTCCGCTCCCTGACATTTGTCTTTGCTGGCTGGGACATGAGTCTGTTCAGCTTGGGATCTCAGGTGCACAGAGTTGAGTTCATTGCCTTTCTCAGTTCATGCCGAATGACTATCATTGGTGTGTTCAAAGCTTCTCATGTATCCACCCCTTCCAGTGCCTTATTCCCTGTCCCCACCCCCGGGCCCCACCCCACTGTAGGCCCCACCCCGCCAACCCTTACACAATATCAATCCATTTAATTTACCTTCATGATACAGTGCTATAACCTTCCTTGGGTTTCCTACTCTTTTCACTCAAAGCTGTGTTTGAAGATCTACCCGTATGGCTGTGTGTATATGAGCTTGTTACCACTGCCTGCTGCCCCTCCCCCACTTTGCTTTTCCTTTTTCCCTTATATTGGACCCCTAAGGCGGCCTCCCACGCCCCACTTCCACAAACAATGCTGTGATAAATTGCCACAGCTCATTAAAATTACTGTGAGGGATCAATAAGTACGATCATGGATTGATTACCTATTATGCACCGGATGCCTTACATCCTGATTTGTTTATCTCCTCCACCACCACCACCACCCCCGCCCCCATGAGATGGGTATTTTCACTGTCACTTTATAAATAAGGAAAATGAGGTTCAGAGATGTTGGGAACTTGCCATATTTGCATGCAGATCTGATTCCCCGTATTGGGTCCCTGAAATGATCACCCTGGATTGTAGCCCAGTTGCCTGACCCAATGTGCTTTCCTTTCAGCTATTTCAGATTCGCTAATAGTCACTGAGTCCTCTGGGGCCCTCAGCTCCTCCCAGGAGCCCCCAACAGATCACGTCTTTGTGGATGTAGAACCGCCTCCCACAGTGGTGCCTGGTTCTGCGCAGGTTCCACAGGCCTGTCTGATTGACATCCCTGACTCATCCCCTATGCTGGAGCCTGAATGCAAACCAGCAGCCCAGGAGCCATCCGCAGGGGACAAAGCTAAGGTCAGAACATGACCCCTCTTCACATTAACAGGCTTGTTAGAGTTTTTATTAGAGGCTCTACATACTAATCCTCCCACCTACTAGCTGTGGGACCATGGGCAAGTGACTTCACGTTTCTGAGCATCAGTTTCCGCATCTGTAAAATGGGGATATTGAAACGCACTTCACAGCACTGTTGTGGAATTAGATAAGTCAATGTATATGAAATTAGAGTGCTAGTCAAATGGGACAGTAATATTTATTTGAACAGAAACTCTTCTCAGTTCATTAGCTTGAAATGACAGTGGTTTCTTGATCCAGGCCTAATCCACAGATCTTTAGAACCTACTTTGTACAAGGTCGTGTGGGACAAACAGATGTATCTTCTGGATTCTAAAGAGAAGTGAGACTTCCCATGCCCATCCAGCTGAGATTCTGACCTGAGAGATGGACAAGTACACAAAGAACCATAAAACAAGGATGTGGCTCATTCATCTAAGTCATAAATTGGAGTGTAAAATCCTAACATATCAATTGCCTTAAAGAAGGAAGCGGTTTTTAGAAAGTTCCAAGAAATTGCTTGCCCAGCAAATGGTAAAGGCTGAACTAGAAAGCAGAGGAAGGTAGATTAATGGGTGTTTGCTTGGGCTGTCCTCATCTCACCCAGACTCACTGTGACCCTCAGTGGCACCCAAGAGGTTCTCTTCATCCCACCAGCATGGCTCCTGCCACTTTATGAAAGAGTTCTCGGTTTAAGTGTTTGTGGCTACCATACAGCTGTGGGCTTACCCAGGCAAGAAAGAGTTTTGTGGGGCTTTTTTTTTTTAACATCTTTGTATTTCCTGTGCTTCATAGAGAGCCTGGCACATCATAGCTATGTACTCAAGAGATGTTTGAGAGCAAATGGATGATGGGTTCATGCTGTATCTGCATAGATAGCCTCCTCCAGGGGGGGGGAAACTGTCTTCCCTTACAAATGCCTCCTTTCTGCCATACGCATATCACTGCCTCTCCCACCCCCATCACTTAGGTGTCATTTTTTTGCACCCATTCAAATCAGAAATGATGCTCAAGGAGACATGTCTACGTTAAGACACT